>NC_073410.1:1907500-2087500 GCF_028641065.1 Leucoraja erinaceus | reverse complement strand
GAATTCCACAGATTGTGTGTGTATTGATTGTATTCCTGTACATCGATAGGGTACCAGTGAGAAAGACCGGCCGTGTGAAACGTGTGGGAAGAATCTGGCTGATTGCATCGGACACTACGGTTACATTGACTTGGAACTTCCCTGCTTCCATGTTGGTTATTTCAAAGCCATTATTGGAATCTTACAGGTAAGAATCAATAACACAGGCACAAGCAACTGCAGAGTGAGTCAGGCAGCATCTGTGGAGGGACAGACTATCAAATGGCATCTACTACAAACCCACCGACTCCCACAGTGGTTTGGATGACATCTCCTCCCACCCTATCTCTTGCAAATGGTTTATGGAATGATACAGATTTCACTGTTTGAAGAAGTGTCCCGACCCAAAACGCCACCTCTCCATATCTTCCAAAGGTGCTGCCTGACCTGCTGAGTGACTTCAGACTTCCTTGTGTCTACATTTCACTGCATTATGGCGACTGATATGCAAGTGTACCGAATGCCAAGAGTGTTTTATTGTCATGTGTCCCAGATAGAACAATGACATTCTTAATTAGCAGCAGCACGACACAATATGTAAACATAGTACACTGTAAACAATATAATAAGCAAGAGGAAAAAAACGTTTTTTTAAGTATTATTATTTAAATTTGAAAGTAATATTCATCTTAAAGATTTTATTGGAATGTTCATGGACTTCTTCAACGTTTCTGTCTGTTTTCCCAGATGATCTGCAAAATATGTTCCCGTGTCATGCTGTCTGCAGAGGAACGGAAACTGTTTCTGGATGCTTTGAAAAAGCCTGGCTTAACCTATCTTCAGAAAAGGGGCCTGAAAAAGAAAATCTCTGAAAAATGTAGAAAGAAGACTATATGTCTATTTTGTGGAGCGTTTAATGGTAAAAGCTGATTATGAAAAAATATACCTAGTAACAGACAGCACAGTGACACAGCTGGTTGCTGCTGTCTCACAGCACCTGAGACGTGGGTTTGATCCTGACCTCAGGTGTTGTCTGTGTGGAGTTTGCATGTTCTCCATGTGACCGCATGCAGGGCCGTCTTAATGCAGGTGCATGCTGGGCGGTTGCCCGGGGCCCCACGCTCATCTATGTATTGTAGAATGTTATTGTAGAACAAGTGCAGGGGCATATTTGATTCGGCACAAATAAACTGGAAGTGCAGGGGCCCCTGGGGGCCTAGAATGCTGTTAAGACAGCCCTGACTGCATGGATTCAGTTTCTTCCCACATTCCAAGGATGTGTGGTTTTATCGGTTAAATGGCCTCTGTAAATTGGCCCCAGCGTGTAGGGAGTGGATGCGAAAGTGGAATAACAAAGACCTTGTGTGTATGTGTGATTGATGATCAGCGTGGACTTGGTGGGCCGAAGGGCCTGTTTGCATGCTGTACCTCTAAATGACACTATTCAAAAACAGCACAGAAGCAACAGAGAAGACATATACTATGGCAAAGATTATATGGCAGAGAAGGTATATACTATGGCAGAGAAGGCATATACTATGGCAGAGGACTGCAAAGGATTTAAAAAACAACTAAAAAAGCAATAAGGGGCGAAAAGATGAAAAATGAAAGTAAGCTAGCCATCTTGGGGGGACATCTGAAGTACGATGAAAGCATTGTACAATCTTTTTAATTATATTTGTATCATATAATGAATAATCACTTTTTTAATTACTTCAGTGTAGTTAGCTTTCGTCAAGTTAAGTGCCGATGCTTTGTTTTAAATAGGTCCTGTGAAAAAATGTGGTTTGCTGAAAATTATTCATGAAAAGTACAAGACCAATAAGAAAGTAATGGATCCTGTGGTGTCCGATTTCCTCCAGTCCTTCGATATAGCCATTGAACATAACAAAGAGATGGAGGCTTTGCTAGGCAGAGCACAGGTTAGTAATGTTGAACATTATTGGACATTATTGGACGCAGAATTACATTAATTCCATTGACTGAATGATTGCTTTATCAAATAATTTTAGAAATATGGTGGCTCAATCTCTAAAACTGCTTCTTAATAAATAGAACATTAGAATAAGGTTAAACCACATATCCATCTTATTAATGCATTAGGCATCAGTCATTTTGATTATTTGTAAGTAACGTTGGGTATTTACTGCAAAGTTGCTTACCGATGTTTAAGAAGGAACTGCAGATGCTGGAAAAATCGAAGGTAGACAAATAATGCTGGAGGAACTCAGCGGGTGAGACCCGAAACGTCGGCTATTCCTTCTCTACATAGATGCTGCCTCACCCGCTGAGTTCCTCCAGCATTTTTTGTCTACCTTTGCTTACCGATGTGATTGCTTTAATATTTTAGTTTAGTTCAGAGATGCAGTGCAGAAACAGGCGCTTCGTTCCACCAAGTCCGCGCCGACCAGCGATCCCCGTACACAAACACTATTCTACACACTAGGGACAATTTACAATTTTTACCAAAGCCAATTATCCTTCAAACCTGTACATCATTGGAGCGTGGGTGTAAACCGGAGCATCGGGAGAAAATCCACGCAGGTCACCATGAGAACGTAAAACTCCGTAGTCGGGATCGAACCCGGCGCTGTGAGGCGGCGACTCTAAAACTGCGCCGCTGCACCACGCCTAAATCTTTACTTTTATCATTATCATGTATCTTTATCATGTTCGGCGAAACGATTGCCAAGCCTACGCTTGGTCTCACCGATGTAGAGCAGTTGACATCTAGAGCAGCGGATGCAATAGATGAGGTTGGAGGAGGTGCAGGTGAACCTCTGCCGCACCTGGAACGACTGCTTGGGTCCTTGAATGGAGTCGAGGGGGGAGATAAAGCGACAAGTGTAGCATCTCTTGCGGCTGCAAGGGAAAGTACCCGGGGGAGGGGGTGGTACGGGTGGGAAGGGAAGAATTGACCAGGGAATTACGGAGGGAGCAGTCTTTGCGGAAAGCAGACAGGGAGGGAGATGGGATGACGTGGCGAGTGGTGGGGTCATGTTGGAGGTGGCGAAAATGGCAGCATTGATTATATGCACTGCAATCTAACAAAAATGTGTCTTTACAACTTTATCTTGCAGGAGAATCTCAACCCCCTTGTGGTGTTAAATATATTCAAAAGAATTCCCTCTGAAGATGTCCCACTGCTTCTCATGAACCTGGAGGCAGGGAAGCCTGCAGATCTGGTGCTCACTCGGTTATTAGTCCCACCACTGTGCATTCGCCCCTCAGTAGTCAGCGACTTGAAATCAGGCACAAACGAAGACGACCTCACCATGAAACTGACGGAAATCATCTTCTTAAACGACGTAATTAAAAAGGTTTGGTTACGTTTCTTTAACTTGAGTTAGAAACAATGAGTGTAATTAAATAACGAATGATTCAGAGGGTGGTGAATCTGTGGAATTCTTTGCCACAGAAGTCTGTGGAGGCCAAGTCAATGGATATATTTAAGGCAGAGATAGATAGATTCTGGATTAGTACGGGTGTCGAGGGTTATGGGGATGGGGTTAGAAGGGGAAGGTAGATCAGCCATGATTGAATGGCGGGGTAGACTTGATGGGCCGAATGGCCTAATTCTGCTCCTATCACTTTTGAAATTATATATTCCATCTTCAGCAGTGTAAAACTAACGTCTATTCACCAGTGCTTCAACCTCAGTAATCAGTACAGCTCTGGGTCTTAGCAATAAGCAGCAAAATCTTAACTTTAGATTGCTTATTGTCACGTACCGAGGTACAGTGAACAGCCTTGTTTTACATGCTGTCCAAACAGATCATATGTACCACACATAGGTACAATCAGTTCAAACTCGAGTACAATACAAAGAGCAAAGGGGAAGGTACAGGTCATTTGAAGAAGGTTCCCAACCTGAAACGTCGCCTATCACCCCTATCCATTATATAACTAGCTATATATGGAAGGGTAAGGTGTGAAAACAACAAATTAAAGCAGACGATGATTAAGGAACTGAAGAATGGTTCATTGTTAGTTGAGGGGAGGGTGTCAAAGGGTCCCTACCTTATTTGGGGTAAGGTGGTGGAAGTGGCAAGTGCTGGTTTTAAAGATGGAAGAAAGCGATTATGGAAACATGTACTGCGGAGAATGTTGTGGTTAATATCAGGAAGCAGGTGAGAACACACTTTGAGCTAAATATGTGTGAGTTACAACAAGGGGAAATAATCAGCAGGACACAGATAATGTAATGTTGATTGGACTGGTGATTTTATTTGCACCTAGGTCTTTTTGTCTACAGTAGAATTGAATAGAAAGCACTTGGATCAAAAACGTGATCATGGGAATGTGGGGATGAAAGAGAAATTAGTGTTGACTATTTAAAACTTTGTATTTGTAACGTGAGTAGATTCTACTTTCAAGGCACAGATTTGGATAATGGTCTCTTGTTTCTTCAGCATCGCATGTCTGGAGCGAAGACACAAATGATCATGGAAGACTGGGACTTCTTACAATTACAGTGTGCACTGTATATCAATAGTGAGCTCTCTGGCATTCCTCTCAACATGGCACCGAAGAAATGGACCAGGGGATTTGTACAGAGACTGAAAGGAAAACAGGGTAAGTTGTTTTTGTTTTAATTGCACTGAACATCTTTCTGGTTAAATGCGCACAGAAAATGCTAGCAACAATCGGGTCAAAGAATCGTCATTGTAACTCTTCCCCTATTAATCTTATTATTATCGAGTCCACATACAAGATTAGTTCAGCCAGAGTTGAAGACACTTCTCGGCATCTGCATACAATGGTGGCTGTCTTGTGCGTGTGTGGTGGTGGAAAGATTGGTGAAAACTGGGCCGCGATGTGAACGCTCTTTCCTTGACCCCCCCCCACCCCCCCGATTAATGTAGAGCATGGAACAGTACAGTGCAGGAGCAGGCCCTTCAGCCTAACATGTACAGTATATGCCAACCATCATGGCTCGCTTTCCTCATATGTGGATGGAAATAGACAAGTGACATTTCAGGTAGACAAAAATGCTGGAGAAACTCAGCGGGTGCAGCAGCATTTATGGAGCGAAGGAAATAGGCAACGTTTCAGGCCGAAACCCAGATAGTTTGTTTGGTTGTTTGTTTGTTGTCTTTTTGCACAAAGTCCACGAACATTGCCACTTTTCATTTCACTGCACATCTCGTACGTGTATGTGACGAATAAACTTGACTTGACTTGATACTTCAGGTCAGGATCTTTCTTCAGATTTCTTCTTCAGGGGCAAGAGAGCTGGGGTTGGGACAAAGTCTGGCATGTGATAGGTGGATACAGGTGGAGGGGGGGGGTGGGTTCCTACTATGATCGGTCTGAAGAAGGGTCTTGACCTGAAACATCGTCGCTCTGTTTAGCTCCACGGATGCTGCTGAGTTCCACCAGTGCTTGTGTATTTCCCCTCAAGAGCTGCAGTTTCTTGTGTCGCCAATGGATGGCATCGTCTTCCCACTGGGAGAAAGTAAAAACAAGAAACCCAAGCAACACGACTACTGCAGCCCAATGACAAAACTCTGGTATCTGTTGCCCACCTAATCCTGTCGTGTGAAATTATCCCCCCTCCCCCACATCAGTCTGAGGAAGGGTCTCGACCTGATACGTCGCCTATTCCTTCACTCCATAGATGCTGCCTCACCTGCTGGGTTTCTCCAGCATTTGTATCTACCAGCATTTTGTGTTGTATCATCAGGGTAAACCAATATCTGCAGTTCCTTCCTACACAGTTAATTCAGGATGTTGATCTCTTGGGAATGATTGAAATCATGAACATGTCCAGTACATTGGGAAAGCATAAAGCAGAATGGTTTTATTTTCCCTCAACACATGAATTGGGGAAAGAAAAGATCATTTTTCTTTTCGCTCAGAATCCTCAGCTCCTGTGACACCATCTCCACATCATCATTACATTTAATTCTGTCTGAATCCCCTTCTTAGAGCACAAAATGTAACTGCAGAGGCTGCTCCAAAACAACAATGTATGCACAGGTCCTTCTCAGTGTAGGGCATTGTACCTGTGTGCTGTTCGTAACCTATACCATTAACAGGTGGGAAATGTGGCCACTTACAGAGGTGCCACCCAGCAGAAGATGCAGCCTCACTGTAGCTGGCATGTCGATCCCATCAACACCCCAACCACTACTACTACATACGGGCTTTACTGGAGACGGGCATTTATAACCTGGGTTACAGTATTTGACATAGTGAAACTAATTCTCCATTCGAAAAATTCTTTAGGTCGATTTCGAGGGAATCTGTCTGGGAAACGCGTGGATTTCTCCAGCAGAACTGTGATTTCTCCTGATCCCAATCTGCGAATAGATGAAGTAGCAGTCCCAGTGCATGTGGCCAAGATCCTGACCTACCCCGAAAGGGTGAGTTCTCCTTTTAAGGCACACTTCTTTACTTGATATGGGAAGTACCTGTTCATTCATTCATCATCGTTGAAAACATTAGCGATGCAGTGGTGCTGGTTTCCGACAGGAACGGTGACGGACGCACCACACATCTCTGTCCTCCAGTTCCTGCGGACTTCCGCCGCTGGAAGTATAGGGTTTTGTTGCGTGTGTTTGCTGTATCGTCATTCCTTACAATGCCGTGTACAACAGTGATCGCAACTTCTACTGAAGTGTGGACGGCCGTTGGCTCGTTAGGAGCCCATCCGCCCTTTGACAGGTCTTGTTTTTGGTCCTGCTAGGGGTCCACAGCCCCCTCCTCACCTGGCAAACCCAGGTGGGGGAGGGTTTAGTGGCCGACTATCCCACTAAAGTACCTGGTACTACACATAAACATGGTTATTTTTACTGCAGGTGACAAAGGCCAATCTGGAACTATTGCGAAAACTTGTGTGCAGCGGACCTGAAGTCCATCCAGGGGCTAACTTCATTCAGCAGCGGCACACTAATCTGAAAAGGTAAAAACTTACTTTTAGTTTTATGTATAGAGGAAGGATTTTTTTTTGTTTACTATTTCCAATGCAATTTGAAATATTGTTAATTTATTTTAGGTGCAGTAAATCATTCATGTTGATGGTTATACAAACTCCGCACCGCTCCCGTAGTCAGGATCGAACCCGGTTCTCCGGCGCTGTTGTAATTTCATTACAAAAAGCTGGAGTAACATTCAGCGGGTCAGGCGGCATCTCTGGAGAAAAGGAATAGGGTTGAGACCCATCTTCAAACTGAGAGTCAGGGGAAAGGGAAGAGGCAGATATAGACGGTGATATAGAGAGATATAGAACAAATGAATGAAATAAATGAATCAGAGAGCCGGAGGAATCACAGAGGGAGCCGAGAGAGGATGTTGTAAAACTCTCATCACAGAGAGGAGAACTTCAAAGCAGGCATACCTTGAGGATATTTTGCTGTGGAGCAGACAATGTGTCGGAAGGAACTGCACTTTGTCTTATTTTGTCTTCTTGTAAACAGGTTCCTAAGATATGGAAACAGGGAGAAGATGGCACAGGAACTGAAATATGGTGACATCGTGGAAAGACATCTAATTGATGGAGATATAGTGCTGTTCAATAGGCAGCCATCGCTGCATAAATTGAGCATCATGGCCCACATAGTAAGCATTTTGTAAAACATGAACTGCTGTGAAGAGTGGATTATTCATATTCTGGGTTGTCCAATTATGGGTGTATAATTGTACTATGTAAGATGAATAAAGCTTTCACATCAGCTAATTGAATATGATACTGGAAAAATAATTAGATAAATGTGTAATTTAAAACCACGCTAGCATGTTGTGCTATTGATTGTTTTGACATATCTTCAAGACGTGAAAAATGTAAGAGAAAAGGCAAGGCTAATCTGTAGCAAGAAATGATAAATGTAGAGGCTGACAAGATAAAAGATGTGTAACAGCAATTAATTTAGCCTTTTTATTTTTTACTTATTCTGTTGTCAATCTCAGGCCGTGGTAAAACCACACCGTACATTCAGGTTCAATGAATGCGTTTGCACACCATATAATGCAGACTTTGATGGGGATGAAATGAACCTCCACCTTCCTCAAACTGAGGAGGCGAAGGCGGAAGCACTTATCCTTATGGGGGTAGGTGTGATTTAATTGCCATTTTTACTCTTTTCTGACAGTGCTTTAGGAATTTGACATGTATTACTCCTGATTTCAATTTAACATGGGGAGTTGTAAAAGGGCCTGTCCCACTTACCCGACTTTTTTCAGCGACTTGCCGGCACCCGTCGTACTGGCGGCAGGTCGCCGAAAATTTTCAACATGTTGAAAATCCAGCGGAGACCAGAAAAAGGTATGACTCTTTGGGCGACTACTCACGGCCATACGGGCGACATGTTCTCCATGCAACCCCATAAATGGGTAAATAAATAGCGATGAGAGAAAGTGAAATATTTTCTTCAACTTCTACAGATGCTGTACCCAACCATTGTCATGGATTGGGAATGGTCGGCATGTTTAAATTTAGAATATAGCCGTATCTCGGCAATTGGAATAATAAAAATGGTTGGGATTAGTAATTTAGAATGCATGATTGGGCAGTGATCTGGGATATGCTACAAGTGCACTTGCATCAAGATTGAATTATCTAACTCTCTGTGAAAGGAAGTGTCTTAATAAAAGGGGTCTTTTCTGTACCCTGTTTTTTACGCCAATTAAGAATAACATACCTGGCTGAAGCTAGCAAGGTGGGAAACTCCAGTCATTAAAGTGGCTTTCACCTGTCATTGTAACTGAAGCAAGAGTTGAAACTTTCTAACCTTTGTTATTTTACTTTACATCTCTTAGATTAGTTACTGCATTGTTAACCATAACTTTATTGAGTTGTAATATTTATCGATTAATTTTGCTCACTATGTGTCAATCTCTGAACCAGTCAAGATGTTCTGGTGCATAGTTCATCAGTGAATTTCTTTTCTCTTTAGACAAAAGCAAACTTGGTAACTCCGAGAAATGGCGAGCCACTAATTGCAGCGATCCAAGACTTTTTAACAGGTGAAGTAAAGTTGAGCGTTTTTGTGTTAAAGTCTGAGACTGAGATCTCAGACCAATGGAAATACTACACTCGAAGATTTGGTTTCAGGATTTATGTTCTCTGCATATTTACCAGAGGTTAACTCAGGACAGCTGTATATATTTTATTTTTTTGTTTGTTTAAACTCCTTTTGAGTAGAGTTACAACTTTATTTATTTTTGAGTGGTCGTATAATGCAATTTGCTATGATCCATAGTAATCAAATTTGTGTTATATTTAAAAAAAAATTCTATTAGCATATTAATTATATCTTTTTTTAAATGGTTAATTCTTAACAATTTAATCCTTAATTATCAAATTTTCTGTGTTGGGTTGTTATTTTTAATATTTTCATTGTTATCTGATTCGGAAGAGAAAGAACACCAAAGTTATTGAATGGTAACAAAGTCAGTTTCTCAGTCTGTCTTTGTTTCGGTAGAGATGACTAGAAAATGTTCAAACATGGTGCACTTTTCCTTTTGTGAACAAATGCAGAAATTAATCTAACATGGTTTCCATTATCAATTTCAAGTTGATCTTGAATCAAGCATGGCAGTGATCTGAAACAATGGTAACAATCTTTTCCAAAGTAATTTCTGATTTCCAGTACTTGGTTGACATTTTGAGTCTAGCCTTAACTGTAGAGCACATTAAGACTAGCAGAAGACTGCATTTTTCTCCCTCCCCAACCTAATGTTTCTGGGAATTGGAAATCCATGCTATTCTAATAATGGATAATTCAATTCAAGGATTTGATGTTTGGAAAAAAATATCTCTATTCAATAGGGTGCCAGTGTGTGCAGGCTTGTAATTGCTGCCTTACAGCACCAGAGACCCCAGGTTCGATCCTGACTACGGGTGCTGTCTGTATGGAGTTTGCACGTTCTCACTGTGGGTTTTCTCTGGGTGCTCCGGTTTCCTCCCACATTCGAAAGAGGTTTGTAGGTTAATTGGACCTCGTGTGTAGGTAGGAGTGATCGTTGGTCGGCATGGACTCAGTGGGCCGAAGGTCCTGTTTCCACGTTTTATCTTTAAACTAAACTAAATTTGGAAATACTGCCGATATTCACTGTAGTGTAGCCAACGGTGTCATTAAATGGCTCGGTACTTAGCAGCTATGAAGATGCCCTTTTAAAGAACCAATTTCCTCCTTGTCTGTGTAGGTGCCTATCTACTTACGATGAAGGACACTTTCTTTGACAGAGCAAAGACATGTCAGATTGTTGCCTCCATTCTCGCAGGGAAAGATGAACGAATCAAAATTAGTCTTCCACATCCTGCAATCGTGAAGGTACCACATTCAAGATACTGAACTGATTCATCTTGGGATGCAGAAAATAAGCTGGGCGCTTGAATAGGGTTGTCCTTTGTGTGTTAGTTCTTAAGATGGTTCAACGACTACATATTAGGGTTATTTTGTATTGGGCACAATCACAGAACAGTTGCAGCATAGATGAAGGCCACACTGATCATGTCCACACTCAGCGTCTTCCCTGTAGCCTGGCCAATCTTTCTTCATATATTTATCCAATTCCCTCTTGACAAGGACACAGAACCTGTCTCCACATCAGCAGGCAATGCCTTCCAGCTTCCCACTTTACACTTGGAGAAATGCAGTTGGACGAGTTAAAATCCAACTGTACCCCGACTCCATAGAAAATGTGTTGTTTTCGAAGAACATGTTATAAGTGTATGGGATTCTCAGGTAGGTAGATAAAAGCAACCAGACAGTTTTCATTGCCTCATTTAAACTGTTAAACACATTAAGTGGCCTAAATTTTTACAGCACAGTTAGTATTTACAGTTACATTCTTAGATTATATATTGTAGTATGGGCAAACAGATATAGACTATAGACAATAGGTGCAGGAGTAGGCCATTCGGACCTTCGAGCCAGCACCGCCATTCAATACGATCGTGGCTGATCATCCCCAATCAGTACCCCGTTCCTGCCTTCTCCCCATATCCGCTATTTTTAAGAGCACTATCTAGCTCTCTCTTGAAACCATCCAGAGAGCCTGCCTCCACCGCCCTCTGAGGCAGAGAATTCCACAGACTTTTTGTTATAGGTATTATACTATATAGCCAAATACATACTGCATGCCAGTCATCCCACGAATGAATTAATTCAGGTGCATTGCACAAATTTGATTCTGTTATGATTGTTTTATGACTGCGGTGATAAAGAATTAAATGTTAATTTGTAAATCCGTCCTGGCAGTCGAGAGCTGGGCTTGGTGTGTGTGCTAACGTGAGTGATAATATCAGACTGTCTCCTTCACAGCCCGTCACACTGTGGACAGGGAAGCAGATTTTTAGTCTCATTCTCAAACCAAACAAAGACTGTCCTATTAATGCCAACCTGCGCACCAAGGGGAAGCAGTACTGTGGAAAAGGCGAAGACCTCTGCTTCAATGACTCCTGTAAGTCATCAAATCATCAGATCGGAATGGCAAGATTGAAACAAATTCAATCTCACACGGTGGCGCAGTGATAGCGAATGCAGCGCCAGACCCGGGTTCGATCCTGACTACGGGTGCTATCTGGACGGAGTTTGTACGTTCTCCCCGTGACCAGCGTGGGTTTTTTCCGAGATCTTCGGTTTCCACCCTCATTCGAAAGACGTACAGGTTTGTAGGTTAATTGGTTTGGTAAATGTAAAAAAATGTCCCTAGTGGGTGTAGGATGGTGTTAATGTGTGGGGGTCGCTGGTCGGCGCGGACCCAATGGGCCGAAGGGCCAGTTACCGCGCTGTATCTCTAAAGTAAACTAAACTATATTATAGTCTCAAAAATGATTGGTTTTATGGGAGGTACTTTTGTTACCAATGGGTTCAAATTTGGCGCAGATTTGGTGTCAATCAGGCTGGCTTCAAATTAAACTTGTAGTTTTGGCTATCTGCATAGCTTGACATTTCAATGTGATTTTGTACAGCATTCATTGTATAATTGAATTTTGAATTCAGTGGAACACAGGCATATATATATATATATATCACTCCTGTCTGGTATCTCATTGTGTCTGTTGGTATCAGAGTAGACTCTACGATACAGGGCATACAATACAGGACTAGTCCATGGAAAATTCAAATAGAATTAATTAGTTGCAATATTCATGCACCCTTTTAATCTTTTTGCTAATATTTCCTTTATATTTGATATGGAACCAATTTTAAATTTCTTTATTCATAGGGTGGTGAATCTGGAATTCATTGCAGCAAAAGGCTGTGGAGGCCAAGTCAATGGATGTTTTTAAGGCAGAGATAGATAGATTCTTGATTAGTACGGGTGTTAGGGGTTATGGGGAGAAGGCAGGAGAATGGGGTTGAGAGGGAAGGATAGATCAGCCTTGATTGAATGTTGGAGTAGATGGGTTGAATGGCCTAATTCTGCTCCTATCACTTATGAAGATATGAATTGATGCAAGTAAGAAGTTCATAGTTGTGTTTTTGGCACATTTATACACTTGACGTGACTCTTGATCCTTGTTCAGAAGGGCCCCTGACTAGTTAGTTATATAACGGCATGTACAACATTAGGTCTTCTGTAGTTACCAGTCCTTCTATCCAAACGCAACGACGTTTTACCTCACTTCATGAGTGCAAATGTTGTCATTTTGCAGTTGTCGTCATCCAGAACAGTGAGCTGCTGGCTGGGAGCCTGGATAAAGGAACTCTGGGCTCAGGATCCAAGAACAATATCTTCTACATCTTACTGAGAGACTGGGGACAGATGGCAGCTGCAGATGCAATGTCTCGTCTTGCTCGCCTGGCTCCCGTCTACCTTTGTGAGTAACTTATCTGAATACATGATGAAATTATACAATTGATTATTTTAACATTCTAATTGCCAGCAATACAATTCACAAAAGATAGACACAAAATGCTGGAATAACTCAGTGGGTCAGGCAGCATTTCTGGAGAAAATGGAGAGGTGACGTTTCGGGTCAGGACTAGTGTGGATGGGAAGTCTTCATCGACATGGGCAAGTGGGTCGAAGGACCTGTTCCAATGTTATAGAACTTATAGAAACGTACAAAATTCTTAAGGGGTTGGACAGGCTAGATGCAGGAAGATTGTTCCCGATGTTAGGGAAGTCCAGGACAAGGGGTCACAGCTTAAGGATCAAGGGGAAAATCCTTTAAAACCGAGATGAGAAGAACTTTTTTCACGCAGAGAGTGGTGAATCTCTGGAACTCTCTGCCACAGAGGGTAGTTGAGGCCAGTTCATTGGCTATATTTAAGAGGGAGTTAGATGTGGCCCTTGTGGCTAAGGGGATCAGGGGGTATGGAGAGATGGCAGGTACGGGATACTGAGTTGGATGATCAGCCGTGATCATATTGAATGGCGGTGCAGGCTCGAAGGGCTGAATGGCCTACTCCTGCACCTAATTTCTATGTTTCTATGTTTCTAATGTTGGATGACTAAATGCCTAATTTTCCTTTCATATGTTTGTTTATTTAAAACATAGCCAATCGGGGATTTTCCATTGGTATTGGCGATGTTACACCAGGGCGGGGACTACTGAAAGCCAAGCAGGAGCTACTTGATGCTGGCTACATGAAATGTGATGAATTCATTCAAGCCCTCAATACAGGCAAACTTCAACAGCAGCCTGGATGTACAGCAGAAGAAACATTGGAAGTAAGGAGATACTGAAAACTTGCAAAGTTAAACCCCTGTCCTACGGTACAAGTTCATTCCAAGAGCTCTCCCGAGTTTGCCCTGATTCGAACGCGGATATTTATGGTAATGGCCACTCGTCGGTACTCGGGGCTCTCGTGGACATTTTTCAACATGTTGCAAAATCTTCCCGAGTCTTCCCGTGCTTACCTGCCGTTAGCAAGTCTTCCCGAGTCCCTGCCGTTAGCGTTACGAGCCGCTAAGAGACGTCCCCGAGCTCTGACGTACCTGCTACGTTCATTCTCCGTGCTTACCACTTTTTTTTAACTCTGGAGAGCTCTTGGAATGAACTCGTACCGTGGGACAGGGCTATTAAAAAAAAAACTTTCCACACTTTTCTCTGGTTATTCATTTCATTCCTTTTAACAATAAGATGGTGATTCCTATGAGAGACCAAATGAATTGAAGCCTACATTATAAAACAGAATATGAGTGATGTTTAATGAAGAAGTATGTCTTCCAGAAATTGGTCTCTAAAGTAATTTACATGCTGTTTTTCCCCAACATGTATCTTTTTAGCTGAAATCTCTCGAGTGAATATTCAGTTGTTAAGATGGCTGGCTTCATTTCATCACAAAACTGACAGTAGTGTAAAGTTATAAAAGCAAAATAAATTGAAATACGAATGCACTATTTCACCTCTTGTCCCTTGAATTTTCCTTATTTAAGTTTGTTTTCAATAAGCTCCGAGTGATCTTTTATCACAATTCTACTTACTTACACTAACCTAGTATTCATTGAATCTCTTAATATCCAAGTCTATCTAGCCCAGTCTTTCCCAACAATCGGGTAGAGAATTATACAGATTCACAAATTTCTTATCTCACTCCAGAAGGAGCAGACTCTTAGTTTGTGATTTGCGAAAGGAAATATCAACTCTGCATTTACCCTGTCGAACCCCATAGGAATTTTGTATGTTTCTATGAAATCGTTACACATTCTTCTAAAGTCGAGAGTATGGCAATTGTTTCCTTTCTTGGGTAGAGTCACCAGACATGCTTGGAGCGATCTCACCAGCTCCTTAAATATTTAGAGAAAACTTGTATTAGAAGCGTTTTGTAAAAACATTGCTGTTTATCTTCCTAATTGATTGTTGTACCCTGTTGTTTTGGCATCTTTTGGTAATCTGTCTACATATCTGTTCCATTATATCCCGCTTGTTATGGAGGGGTCTGGAGTACAATCTCATTAGAATGCTTACACCCTTGTTATTTCTAGCTTTACCAATATCGCCTCAGTATAGCCTCTCACTGCTTGTTTACTTTCAGTTAATGTAGTTTCCTAATCTATCGTCCACTTCATTCAAAGTTAAGTTTGAACTAAAACATTTTTAAAAAGATTATATGTGAAACCTTTTCATATAATTAACACTGTTTCCTGAAGGTCCTTTAACTACCCGATCATTAATTAGCCTTTTCTCATTAAATAATGCTGGATCTAAAATTGCCTTTTATCCAGAGATCCTTGTTATCAAAACTCCTGAAACTTTTGCATGAGAATTATTTAACAAAACCTTCATGTCAGTTTATCGATAAACATTCAGGATTTGTTTTTAAGAGTTAGTCTATAAATTGAAATTAAGAAGGAATAGCAAGACTCATTAAGTTGCCGTGAACTGTTAAAACATTGATTTAGGTTTTATACTTATTGATTTGTGTGTTATTGATGTTGAGTTAATTAGATTGAAATTCATGGTCCTATAGCTAATCATTTCCAGTACTCAAAATAGATACTGACTGTTATCTGTTGCCCATTTGGTATTCAATATAAACAATGAAGGCAGCTGAAACCATACCCCTCCGATCTGCATAAGTTGAAGTTAACACAATATTGTCATTCCAAAGATTCATAGTTTGGTTACCTCAACTTCAGAGGCTGGCATTTTATTCAGAAATCCCTACTGGAGGCTATGAATTTCTCTCGGTGAAACTGCTTTGTGAAATTGGTTCTAAACCTAATGGGATCATAGTGCTGCACAGCACAAGACAGGCCCTTTGGCCCACCTTGTCTATGCCAGGCACGTCCCCTTTGCCCGTATCCCTGTTAATCCTTGCTTTCCATATATATCTGTTAAATGCCTTTTAAATGCTGCAATTGTGCCCATCCCTCCATCTATCTCTGGCAGGTGGTTATTCTGTCTGCTTCTACAGTTTCCTCAGGCAGCTCTTCCCAGATATACGGAGAGAAAGTTGCACCTGTCCCTCTTCATTCTTTCCCTTCTTACCTTAAGCCTATGTCCTTTATGCTTGTTTATGCTGGCCTTGCCGAGGCAGCATAATCAAGGACGAGTCGCATCCTGGCCACTCCCTCTTGTCCCCTCCCATCAGGCAAGAGGTACAGAAGTGTGAAAACTCACACCTTCAGATTCAGGGACAGTTTCTTCCCAGCTGTTATCAGGCAACTGAACCATCCTACCACAACCAGAGAGCAGTCCTGAACTACTATCTTCCTCATTGATGACCCTCTGACTACCCTTGTTCGGACTTTGCTGGCTTTATCTTGCACTAAAATTTATTCCCTTATTATGTATCTATACACTGAAAGTGGCTCGATTGTAATCATGTATTGTCTTTCCGCTGACTGCAGAGCACACAACAAAAGCTTTTCACTGTACCATGGTACACATGATAATGAGTTTTGGATATCTTCTCCCTGGGAAAAAGACTGAGTGTTCACTTTATCCACCCCCATCATGATTTTGTACACCTCACCCATCAACCTCCTACTCTCCAAAGGAAAAAAAGTCCCAGACGACCCAGCCTCTCCCTACAACTCTGATTCCAAGCTCAGGTAACATCATATCTTTTCCATCCTTTCCAACTTAGTGATGTCCTTCCAATAGCTTGGTGACCAGAACTGCACACAGTTCTCCAAGTGTGATCTCGCCAACGTACAGCTGCATCATGTTGTGCCAAATTTCCCATGCCATAATAAAAATCTATGAAAAGTTGTACCTCAGATCATTATACTTGTAATAGGAGAATCTTTCCTTGTTTAGTGCCTTCACTTATGTGGTTGATAATGAACAAAGGAACATATATATTTTAGCTGAACAGATTTGATCTTTTTCCTTTGTTCAGGCCTTGATTCTGAAGGAGCTCTCTGTAATTCGAGACCATGCCGGTAGTGCTTGCCTCAGGGAGTTGGATAAAAGCAACAGCCCACTCACCATGGCCCTCTGCGGTTCAAAAGGTAAGGGGGAAATGTCCTCTTCTTCAAGTTGCAAGGGACATTCATGATGCATCATAGTCTTATGTAGGCATGACATTGCAAAGGTGCATCATGGAGTCTTACAGTGTGGAAACGGGCCCTTCAGCCCAACTTGCCCACATCGAACAACATGCCCCATCTACACTAGCCCCACCTGCCTGCATTTGGCCCATATCCCTCTAAACCTGTCCTATCCATGTACCTGCCTAATTGTTTCTTAACCATTGCGATAGACCCTGGCTTAACTATCTCTGGCAATTTGTTCCATACACCCACCACCCTTTATGTGAAAAGGTTACCCTATTAAATCTTTCCCCCTTCCCCCTTAAACCTATGCCCTCTGGTCCTTGATTTCCCACACTCTGGACAAGAGACTCTAGGCATCTACCCAATCTATTCCTGTCTTGATGTTATGCACCTCCATAAGATCACCCCTCATCCTCCTGTGGTCCAAGGAATCCCAGCTTGTTCAACCTCTACAGCTCAGAACCTCGAGTCCTGGCAACATCTTCGCATGGGTGGAAATCCATTTCACAGGAAGGTTTTATCCAGCATGTCACCTGAGTCAATGTTTAAAGAAAATCCTGAATATTTTAGCTGTGAATGTAACATTTTCCTTTTTATTTACTCTACTCCTGTGTCTTATGAACTTGTCCGCATGCCTTCATCAGTCAGAGTATTGAGTATAGAAGTTGGGAGGTCATGTTGTAGTTATATAAAAGGCCACATTTAGAGTATTGTGTTCACTCACTGTACCTAGACAGCTATGTATATTTTTAGGGTTCTATTTAAACTGCAGTTTCAAACCTATAGGGTTAAATACTGCCTTTTTTCCCCTTCAATCTGTCATAATATTTTAACTGTGATATAATGAACGCTTCCTTAATAGGCTCCTTCATCAACATCTCCCAGATGATTGCCTGCGTGGGACAGCAAGCTATTAGTGGATCCCGAGTTCCTGATGGCTTTGAGAACAGATCTCTTCCTCACTTTGAAAAGCATTCCAAGGTGAGCTTAGTTTCATAATTGATAGGAGCAGAATTAGGCCATCCGGCTACAAGTCTAATCGTGGCTGATCTATCTCTCCCCCTCAACTCCAATCCCCTGTCTTCTCCCCATAACCCCTGACACCTGTATTAATCAAGAATTATCAATCCCTGCATTTAATATATCCATTGACTTGCCCTCCACAGCCGACTGTGGCAATGAATTCCACAGATCCGCCACCATCTGACTGAAGATATTCCTCTTCAACTTCTTCCTAAGGAATGCCCCTTTATTCTGAGTTTATGACTTCTGGTCCTCGACTCTCCCATTAGTGGAAACATCCTCTCCACATCCAATGGATATTGAATCCAATATTTATACAGCTGTGATCATGATATGGCTTTAGATTTGTTACTAATAATTTTATACCTTCTGCAAATTGTACAACTTTTGATGATATTCACAATTGTTTCTTTGTGGCAGCTTCCGGCAGCTAAGGGTTTTGTTGCAAACAGTTTCTATTCCGGTTTAACTCCTACGGAATTCATCTTCCACACGATGGCTGGTCGCGAGGGCTTGGTCGATACAGCAGTCAAAACGGCAGAAACCGGGTACATGCAGGTAACAGTAGCGTTTCATATATCTTTCAGTTTAGAAATACAGCATGGAAATAGACCGTGTTCACCAGATTACTTCACCACTCTTGCCCCCATGAAAGACTTGACCTCGCCCTGTGTTTCTCTTTGTCCTTTTCATCCTTTTGCAACCCACCCATATATTTAAAACAAAAATATACCCAGCATTATGTGTAGGAAAGAACTGCAGAGGCTAGTTTAAACCGAAGATAGACACAAAATGCTGGAGTAACTCAGCGGGACAGGGAGCATCTCTGGAGAGAAGGAATGGGTGATGTTTCTTCTTAAAAATGGTCACCAACTGTTTCAGGACTGGATGAGGGTTGGTCAAGATTATAAATAATGATCTCCTTTTCTTTTTTATTTTATTTTCTTTTCACTATTTTCTCTCTCAACTTTCTTCATTTACTCGTTTTCTTTCTTCACACACTATATATTTCACATCTTTCTATCCTTTACTATCTAACTTATTTTTCTTCTCATCTTTTTTCAATGTAACAAAAAAAAAAGAAGTTGTACATAAAATGTATTATGAAAATATACATTAGGCACTTTGGTGCCATATGACTGTACTTCTAATAAAAAAAATATAAAAAAAAAAAAAAAATGGTCACCATTTGTTTCTCTCCAGTGACGCTGCTTGTTCCACTGAGTTACTCCAGCATTTTGTGTCTACCTAGCATTATAACAGATTGGGTAATACAAATTGAATTCACTTCCGCAAAAGGTTGTGGAGGCCAAGTCAATGGGACAGTGAAATTTGAGTTACCATACAGCCGTACCAAGTGAAAAAGCAACAAAAAGCGACTTGTTGCTTTTTCACTTGGTACGGCTGTATGGTAACTCAAACCACATAAAAGTTAACATAAACATGTGGATTCTACACTCCTCACTGTGATGGAAGGCAATAAAATTCAATCTTCTTCCTCGATGTTTTCTGAGAACAGTAGAATATTAAGAATTATTTTATTTAGCGGTTTGTACAATTTGAACCATATTTTTCCTCATGTTTTGCTTCTTTCTAGAGGCGTCTGGTAAAATCTTTAGAGGATCTTTGCACGCAGTATGATCTCACGGTTCGCAGCTCGACAGGTGACATTATCCAGTTTATCTACGGTGGAGATGGCTTGGATCCCGCAGCTATGGAAGGCAAGGATGAGCCACTGGAGTTTAAACGCGTTCTGGATAACATTAGGGTAAGGAGAGTCTTTTGATAACTCTGTGACACGTTCTTTACTTTGTTTAGTTTACAGATACAATGCGTAAACGGGTCCTTCGACCCACTGAGTCTGCGCCGACCAGCAATCCCCATAAACTAGCATTTTCCTTGGGCGGAGCACCAAGGCAAATTCCTTGTATGTGAATACTTTGCCAATAAACGTACTTACTTACTTACACTAGCATTACCCTGCACATTAGGGACAATTTACCATTTACAGAATTCCAGTTAACCTACAAACTTGTACGTCTTTCGAGTGTGAGGGGAAACTGAGCACCCGGAGAAAACCCACGCAGGTCACGGGGAGAACGTACAAACTTGGTACAGACAGCACCCGTAGCGGGATGGAACCTGGGTCTGGCTGTAAGGCAGCAACTCTACCGCTGCACCACCGTGCCACCCTTGTTCTCTCAAGATTGACTACACCCATCTTCATGTCAACTAATGGTTGCTGATATCGTTTGATATCGTTTGCTTTCCTTCACTCCTAGGCCATCTATCCATCCCCCAATGAACCGCCCCTGAGTAAGAATGAAGTGATACTGACTTCCGAGGCAATTATGAAGAGAAGTGAGTTCATGTGCTGTCAAAATGAATATCTGCAGGTGAGCAAAAATACTTATTCTCACATCAAGCATATTTTATTTTTGATGGAAATGAAACTTCTATCTCCTGTTGCTTCCATTTTCCATACTGTCTAATCTATCCGATTTCTAAAGGCTCTAACTGGGATCAGTTATGAGAAATTCTTTGAGGTAATGGTTATGATTGTGTGTCTTGGGTGGTTTTTTTCCCCGAGAAGAACTGTTGTAAAAGCCTCCATTATTGGTTTTGCTGCTAATTGTTTACTGTATCTGGCCAAAAATTAATTAAAACATTTGCAAATTCACACCTTGTAATCCCCATATCAGCATGTTTATATGTATGTCTATTCATGTATTGGCACAGTTGTTTCACTGCTGTGCTGAACCTTAAAATGTCCTAGCAGGCTCAACTTGAAGGTTGAGATTTTTAACTGTTTTTAATATTTTAATATTAATACAAAAGGAAATTTTGAAGAATTGAACTCTTCCATATTTGACAGCACTTTAAATCGAAAAACAAAAAGCTTACAGCTGTTAAACGCTTTGAATCACTCACTTAACTTCCACAAAGCACAGTTGTTCCTAGCAAAAAGCTCCTGCTGTACAGCGCACCTACCAACTGTAAAGGACCATGATGAGGACCTGTAGTATGTGACAATAGACAATAGGTGCACGAGTAGGCCATTCGGCCCTTCGAGCCAGCATCGCCATGCAATGTGCTGATCATCCCCAATCAGTACCACGTTCCTGCCTTCTCCCCATATCCCCTGACTCTGCTATCTTTAAGAGCCCTATCTAGCTCTCTCTTGAAAGTATCCAGAGAACTGGCCTCCACCGCCCTCTGAGGCAGAGAATTCCACAGACTCACAACTCTCTGTGAGAAAAAGTGTTTCCTCGTCTCCGTTCTAAATGGCTTACCCCTTATTCTTAAACTGTGGCCCCTGGTTCTGTACTCCTCCAACATCGGGAACATGTTTCCTGCCTCTAGCGTGTCTAAACCTTTAATAATCTTATATTATTAGTTTCAATAAGGTACCCTCTCATCCTTCTAAACTCCAGAGTATACAAGCCTAGCCATTTCATTCTCTCAGCATAGGACAGTCCCGCCATCCCGGGAATTGAACGCTTTCCCATGTTCCGAAGCCACCGATTGTAATCACGTATTGTCTTTCTACTGACTGGTCAGCACACAACAAGAGCCTTTCTCTGTACCTCGGTACAATAAACTAAACTAAAACTGAACTAACTGTTTAGCAAAGGCGGACTTGGGTGACATTCATCTTGGCCTTCAGAGCACCAACACAGCTTGATAAACAGTGTAGGTACACAAAAATGCTGGAGAAACTCAGCGGGTGCAGCAGCATCTATGGAGCGAAGGATAAACAGTGTGTTTGGAGGTCAAAACCTCAACCGTGGCTCCAGTGAATTTCAGTTTAGTTTATTGTCAGTGTGTAGGAAAGAACTGCAGATGCTGGTTTAAATCAAAGGTAAACACAAAATGCTGGAGTAACTCAGCGGGACAGGCAGCATCTCTGGAGAGAAGGAATGGGTGACGTTTCGAGTCGAGACCCTTCAGACTTCAGTTTATGGTTAGGTACAATGAAAAGCTTTTGTTGCATACTATCCAGTCAGCGGAAGGACAAAGGTCTGAAGAAGGGTTTCGACCCGAAACGTCGCCTATTTCCTTCGCTCCACAGCTGCTGCCTCACCCGCTGAGTTTCTCCAGCATTTTTGTCGACCAGCAGAAAGACAATACTTGATTACAATCGAGCCATTTAAAGTGTAGAGATACACGATAAAGGAATTACGTTTTGTGCAATATATCGCCAAATGGTGGTAAGATGAACATCACTTGACACATCCCAGCAATCAGACTACATTCTCTTCACACCTTGTCTCTTATTCCCCAATCTGTTAACAACGCATGTCACCAGGCAGTAATTGCCAGCCCTTTCCTAGATTGTTATCAGCGCTGAAAACATTTGTCAATGATTTCTGCTCTCTTTCTGTGGTGCAGTTACACTTTCACCCATTGATTCCATCTACACCTCACGCTGCCTGGGCAAGGCCAGCAGCATCATCAAGGGCATGTCGCACCCTGGCCACTCCCTCTTCTCCCCTCTGCCATCAGACAAAAAGGTATAGAAGTGTGAAAGGGCACACCAGATTCAGGGACAGTTCCTTCCCAGCTGTTATCAGGCAACTGAATCATCCTACCGCAACCAGAGAGCAGTCCTGTACTACTATCTACCTCAGGTAGACAACAGTGCTGGAGAAACTCAGCGGGTGCAGCAGCATCTATGGAGCGAAGGAAATAGGCAATGTTTCGGGACGAAACCCGTAAGGGTTTCGGCCCGAAACGTTGCCTATTTCCTTAAGGATTTCATCCGCCCCCCCCCCCCCCACCCTACATCAGTCTGAAGAAGGGTTTTGGCCCGAAACGTTGCCTATTTCCTTCGCTCCATCGATGCTGCTGCACCCACTGAGTTTCTTCAGCACTTTTGTCTACCTTCGATTTTCCAGCATCTGCAGTTCCTTCTTAAATACTATCTACCTCAGATGAGTGTGTTCATAAGTGATGGGAGCAGAATTAGGTCATTTGGCACATCAAATCTATTCCGCCATTTCATCATGGCTGATCTATCTCTCCCTCCTAAGTCCATCTTCCTGCCTTCTCCCCATAACCCCTGACACCAATACTAATCAAGAATCTATCTATCTCTGCCTTAGAACTATCCATTCACTTTACCTCCGCAGCTTTCTGTGACAAAGAATTCCACAGATTCACCACCCTCTTACTAAATAAATTCCTCCTCATCTCCTCCCTAAAGGAATGTCCTTTAATTCTGAGGCTGTGACCTCTTGTCCTAGACTCTCCGAGTGGTGGAAACATCCTCTCCACATCCACTCTATCCAAGCTTTTCATTATTAGTGTTGAAATAAATAATATCTGAGAGTCTTCAGGTGTTTGCAAGTGCATGAAATCTCGAATGCTTTACTTGGCATGGTGCTTTGAAATAACCTAGTTGTGACACCAGGCTTGGATGATTAATTGTGATGCATCTATTGTACGTGAACTGCCTTTTAATTAGAATTGTGAACTAGCATTGCAGCGTATTCCATTCTTTGCTCTCAATTTGAATATTTTTCTTAATGACAAGTTTGAATTTCCAGGACTAGCCTTACTTTAATCCGATCTTGAGATCTCTTTGAAATAAATAACATTTTGACACAAGCATCCGATAAATATCAAACTACATTATAGATCTGTAAAATAATCAGTGAGGAATTGATTAGGTTATTCGTCGTTATATCAATCATAAATAATTTGATTTCTTGTAACAAATTCTAAATTGACTTTATTCTGCTTCCTACATTGCTTTCTTTAGGCAATCAGAAATTTTATCAAGGAATTTTCAGATAAGATCAAGAAAACCAGAGATAAGTACGGGATTAATGACAGTGGAACTACCGAGGTAATGCATTCTCTGACGTGTGTAGAGTGTATTTTTGATAAGATGTGATGAATTTTGATGTAGTTATTTATTGAATGTGAATACTAATGTGAATTATGTTTACAACATTAATAAACTTGCATAAAATATATTTACTTTAGATCCTTAGGGATTGCTTTCAAAATCAAAAGCCTTTGGTGCTAATCTCTCATTATTCCTTCAGCCTCGAGTTCTGTATCAATTGGACCGAATAACGCCTACTCAAATAAATAAATTTCTAGAAACCTGCAGAGACAAATACATGAGGTGAGATATCTGACGTTCCATTTTAGACATGTGTCAACAATTTTTAACATTCCATATCAAAATTGTTTCATTCCAGCAATATTGTTTTCAGGATATTCTTTGTGTAGAATCATAATGACATTTAGATTTTTTTTAATTTGGAGAACATCTCGGTGTTTAATCTGGGGCCATGGTATTTATGCTGAAGCACATTTTATTAATGCAATGTGGCTTTGCTTTTCATCCCACTGCATAGGATATTTCCTGGCTTAACGTAGTCATTCCCCAGAAGGAGTTCATTGTGTATGCAGTGCTGACCATTTTTACTTTTCTATTGTGGTCAGAGTTGGGGAATTTGGAAATTTAAATGCAATCAACGATAAAACTATAATTTTTGCTTGAAATTTACGATGCAATAGTATGGAAGCTT
Organism: Leucoraja erinaceus; assembly: GCF_028641065.1. NCBI lineage: Eukaryota > Metazoa > Chordata > Chondrichthyes > Rajiformes > Rajidae > Leucoraja > Leucoraja erinaceus. Next base: position 2,063,048 of record NC_073410.1, on the reverse strand, counting down.
GATTCACGCAGCATTTACATAGAATTGATTTCTTCCCACTCAAGGTTTTGCTCGAGGCAAAGTAGGTTTGAATTAACTAGATGTTTGGGAAAGAACTGCAGGTGCTGGTTTAAATCAAAGGTAGATACAAAATGCTGGAGTAACTCAGCGGGACAGGCAGCATCTCTGGAGAGAAGGAATGGGTGATGTTTCGGGTCGAGACATTTTGGGTCTGAAGAAGGGTCTTGACCAGAAACGCCACCCATTCATTCTATCCAGAGATGCTGCATGTCCCGCTGAGTTACTCCAGCATTTTGTGTCTACCCACCAAAATGACTCTTAAATGAAACTATCATATCTGCCTACACCACCATCCCTGTCAGCAGTCTCCACACACCTACCACTCTCTGTGGGGAAAAACCTTACTGAGCATATCTCCTTTAAATTTTGGCTCTCACATTAATGCTATGTTAGACATAGAAACATAGAAAATAGGTGCAGGAGTAGGCCATTCGGCCCTTCGAGCCTGCACCGCCATTCAATATGATCATGGCTGATCATCCAAGTGAACATCCAAGTTGTTGTCAAGTGGACTTTATTTGTCAGCATTCTTATTAAAATGTGTTAAGATTCACCCTTGGCTAATGAGTAAGCTTGGAATTGAGAAAGAGGTCGAAAAATCACTTGCATTTCCCCTTCATGGTCACAGTGTTCATGGTCACAGGCCCAGTGTTCTTTAGAGCAATCAACTACTTTGCAAGTGTGATGTAGGGAACAGTACACCTAGAGATTTTAAATGAATGGAGGTGACTGGAAAGATGACATGGATATTAATGATTGAATAAACGCAGGCTGGGAATTGGGTGTTGGCTGCGGGTTGTCGAAGGCCGGTGTTTGCTCTCCTCAAATAGTCACATAGTGTCCTGGGATTCTTCAATACCTGCATGAAAGAACGGATGAGGTCTTGGTTTAATGAGTCATCCAAAATATGACATATGACATCTCAAACAATGTGGCACTCCCTTGGTATATGACCGCCATCCAAGGTGGGACTTAATTTAGAACCAAAAGCTATGGTGAGGTTTCAGCACAAGACATTCTATTGTAAGCTTTAATATATGCTCAGAATTATATATAGTTCTGGAAAAATCGTGTCAACTTTAAGGTGGCACAATGGCCCAGCAGTAGAGCTGCTACCTTACAGCGCCAGAAACCCGGGTTTGATCCTGACTATGGGTGCTGTCTGTATGGAGTTTGTACGTTCTCCCTGGGACCACGTGGGTTTTCTCCAGGATCTCCGGTTTCCTCCCACACTCCAAAGATGTACAGGTTTGTTGGTTAATTGGCTTCTGTAAAATTGTAAATTGTCCCTAGTGTGTGTAGGATAGAGCTAGTGTGCAGTGTGATCACTGGTCAGTGTGGCCTTGGTGGGACAAAGGGCTGGTTTCTGCGCTGTATCTCTAAAGCCTAAATTAAATTAATCTGTCTAGTGGCGAGCTTGTGTTGCATGGAAATTATTTGTGTCCTATGATGTTTTACCAGCTGGATCTTGGAATGGATCAATCACAGTAAGGTTGTCGGCTGTGATAGACAGTTGGCATCCTGGCATTCTCAGGGATAAATACAAGTTAAGCCAAACACCAGCAGAGGGTCCATGTATAATTAGAGTGATACAGTGTGGAAACAGGCCCTTCGGCCCAACTTGCTCACATCGACCAACATGTCCCAGCTACATTAGTCCCACCTGCCTGCGCTTGGACCATATCTCTCCAAACCTGTCTTATCCATATATCTGTCTAACTGTTTCTGAAAAGTTGGGATAGTCCCAGCCTCAACTAGCTCATCTGGCAGCTTGTTCCATGCACCCACCACCCCTTGTATGAAAAAATTACCCCTCAGATTCCTATTAAATCTTTTCCCCTTCATCTTGAATCTACACATGCACAATGCACAAACATTGCCTACAAATCTATGATGTTGCAACAGCCTTTAGAAAACCACCTTTGTTTTTAATTGTGTTGAATTCTATTACACAGAAATGACAGCAATTAATTGTCTGCTGGGGAGGTGGATACAGATTTAATTGCAGCTTTCACAATAGATCACTGTAGAGATTAAAAACTTAATATGAAAAGGCGAGGGATATTCTCGAGCAGAGCAGATGAAAGAAAGATTTAATAAGCATTCGAAACTGTGAAATGTTGCTCCACTGATGTGGATCTAGAGCAAAGAAGTCCAAAAATAACCTCGAGAACAAGAAGGAACTCTTTAATTCACAAAGTTCTGACGTACAAGATCAAGGTCCTGCATTGAAGAGTTGGTGGGATCAGCTTCCGCTGTCATTTCAAAAGTCGATTACAATTCCATTTGAAAGGAATAATTTGATGAGGATCATTAGAAGCGTACAAATGTGTGACTACTTCTTCAAACAGTTTGTGATTTAGATCTGAAATGACTCATGAGACCAGATGTTCTGGTGTCGGGGAGAAGGCAGGAGAATGAGGTTAAGAAAAAGAGACAGATCAGCCATGATTGAATGGCGGAGTAGACTTGATGGGCCTCTGGGCCTAATTCTGCTCCTATCACTTATGAGATGTGAGATCAGTGTAAACTTATCGTAACAGTTTGTCCTCAGAAAACCTGCAACAGTTACATTTAATTCTGATTGGATCCTGGATCATTCTACTTGGATGAAAAAAACCAGTGAGATGAACCCAGAGAAATGCCAGGAAATGTCAGCAGGCTGGATGTAGGGAGGTTCTTACCCTTTGGTCTGCTAACCCGTCAGCGGAAAGACAAGGGTTTCGGTCCGAAACGTTGCCTATTTCCTTCCCTCCATAGATGCTACCGCACCCGCTGAGTTTCTCCAGCACTTTTGTCTACCAACGGAAAGAAAATACACGATTGAAATCGAGTGTATTGATATATAATAAGGGAATAACATTTGGTGGAAGCCAAAGTCAGTAAAGTCAATGACAGTCAGAAGGTGACCCATAAGGTAGATAGTAGGTCAGGACTGTGCTCTGATTGTGGTAGGAAGATTCACTTGCCTGATAACAGCTGGGACGAAACTGCCTCTGAATCTGGAGGTGTGAGATAGATGGATGGATGGATGGATGGATGGATGGATGGAGGAAGTGTGAGTTTTCCTGATCTTCTGCATATTTCTGTCCTATAGAGCCCAGATGGAGCCCGGTTCTGCTGTTGGTGCCTTGTGTGCACAGAGTATTGGAGAGCCCGGCACACAGATGACACTGAAGACCTTCCACTTTGCTGGTGTAGCTTCCATGAACATTACACTGGGCGTCCCCAGAATAAAAGAAATCATCAACGCATCAAAATCTATCAGGTAAATTCAATTACAGCTATGTTTCTCTCCCTGTTATTTATTTATTGGATCAAGTTGTAATCTGTAGTTAGACACAAAATGCTGGAGTAACTCAGCGGGACTGGCAGCACCTCTAGAGAGCTGGAATGGGTGACGTTTTGGGTCAAGACCCTTCTTCAACTAAAGAAGGGTCTCAACCCAAAACAGCACCAATTCCTTCTCTCCAGAGATGCTGCCAGTCCCGCTGAGTTACTCCAGCATCTTGTATCTATATTCAATGTCATCCAGCATCGACAGTTCCTTCCTACTCATGTAATCTAGAGTTCTAATTTTGAATGCAAGAATTAAAAAAATGTAATATTAACATCCACTGGATATTAATACTCATTATAACCAAATTTAGAAAATGAGTCATGAAGTCATACGGTACAGAATGAGGCCCTTCAGCCCAACCTGTGCATGTCAACCGAAATGCCCCATTGGACTTTACTGTCACATGTGAGATGCCTCAGTGTGAATCTTTATTTTGCATGCTCAAGTATGCAAAGAGTCACCACATAGAGGGTGCTGACAATGTTGCAAAGTGTTCCATAAAGTCCACAAAGGTCCACCGTTTGTTCCCAGCGAGTCTCGCACTCCGGGTCCCCTTTTATTCTCTCAGCGTTCCCCCATGCTGGGTCCTGCTTTGTTTGAGGGAAGAGAACTATTGGGTTTGCTGTACTGGGACCCTGCAGCTGCATCAACTGCACCTGCGCGAACTGACTGGATAGCAGGCAACAAAAGCTTTTCGCTGTACCGGTACGCATGACAATAAACTACCCTGTACTGAACTCTTTAGGCTAAATGTACACACAAATGCTGGAGAAACTCAGCGGGTGCAGCAGCATTTCCTTCGCTCCATAGAGTTTCTCGCTGAGTTTCTGCAGCATTTTTGTGTACCTTCGGTTTTCCAGTATCTGCAGTTCCTTCTTGAAACTCTTTAGGGTGAATGATTTGCTGCCTGTGCCATCCATTTCTGTGACAACTGCTTCAAGCTCATCGACAATTGTTTTTCTAATTCTTTCTTCGAGACAGCAGCAGGGGCAGCAATTAACCAGTCATTGTTCCACTTTGCTTGCAGCACCCCGATCATCACTGCACATCTTGTTCAAGATGACGATGCTGACTTTGCCCGCCTGGTGAAAGGAAGAATTGAAAAGACTTTGCTCGGGGAAGTAGGTGACCTTTGTGTGTTGTATTATAGACAATGTCAAGATTAAATCGCAAAGGACCCCTGCGTTCTGGCTCCAGTGTGCAGCAGTCTAATGTTTTCAAATGGAAGAAGCATTTCAGTGACACCTTCCCAAACTGGGAGATGTCTCTGCATTGCACCTGAAAGTCATCTGACTGCTGTAAACCAGGAATGTTCTATACATTCAAACAAACCCCTTAATCCTCATTAGAGTGATTTCCTTCACAAGCAACAGAGAATCTCAAAATCCAGAGTAAGTCCAGCCATTTTATCTCATGGTTCCATTTTCCTTAAGGCCCTGTCCCACTGTACGAGGTAATTCAAGAGTTCTCCCGAGTTTTCCCTTGATTCGAACTCGGAGACTGTACATATCGGGTGCGTAGGAGCTCGTGGATGTCTAGTAGCGGCTCGTAATGCTAACGGCAGGTACTCGGGAAACGCAGTAACTTGTGAAGTTTTTTCAACACTGAAAAATGTCCAAGAGTAAAAAAATACTCGTGATGAACTTACCACGAGTTTGATTTTTTTTTAAACTCGGGAGAGCTCTTGGGTAAACTCGCATCGTGGAACAGGGGCTTAACAATACCCGACCAGTGGGACTATTTGTCAAGTCAACAGACCTAGTAGCAGGACAAATTGATCAGTCTAATGAAGGGTCCCGACCCGAATACGTCATTGGTACAGTCCCCCCTCACAGATGCTGAGTTTTGCCCGCACTTTGATATTTGCACAGGACAAAGTGATTGTTCCCTCATCTTCACTTACAAACAACATTCATGGGATCTGTAGATAGACACAAAATGCTGGAGTAACTCAGCGGGACAGGAAGGAATGGGTGACGTTTCGGGTCGAGACCCTTCTTCAGACATTTGACCTGTGATTGATGAAACAGTGCTAACCATGACAAATCTTGATAAATGCTTTATGCATCTCTTGTTTAAATACTACTTAATTCTATTCATTTACTAAACCTTGGTTTCACTGGTAAGGCCATTATTTACAACATTCTTTTTTAGTTTAGTTTACAGATTCAACTTGGAAACAGGACCTTCGGCCCACCGAAACCATCGATCACCCATTCACACTAGTTCTGTAATCCCATTTTTGCAGCCACCCCCTATACACAGTGGGCAATTTTAGTGGCCTATTAGCTTACAGACCCGCACATCTTAATTTGCCTTGAAGGAAATGGCTGTTCATTGACCATTAAAAATGTCATCGGAAGGGTTATTGCCTGATACACAGCGATATATGAATTAGTATCTTATAAAAGGGACACAGTTAGATTGTTCGGATACCTGCAGAGGGAGATAAACTCCACTGTACCTGCAACATGATACACAACATAATAAAGGGTCCTGCTGGTTTTTTTTAAATTGAAAAACTGTGTCCTGCTGGAACTATAACACTTATGCTGAGTTTGGAATGAAATATGTAACAAGGAGCAAGCCATTTAAATGTCGTTGTTGTGAATTTTCAGATCTCGGAGTACATTGAGGAGGTTTTCCTGCCAGATGACTGCTTCATTCTCATCAAGCTCTCCCTGGAGAGAATCCGATTACTGAGACTGGAGGTAAATAATGAACAAAGTAAAAACAAAAAGCAAATGGTGGAAATACCCGAGTCAGGCAGAGCCTGTGGAGAAGGAGAACGTGCTCGCGGTTCAGGTCTTAGTTTAGTTTAGAGATGCAGTGCGCACAGAAATCCACACCGACCAGCGATTCCCATACACTAGCACTATCCTACACACTAGGAACAATTTACAATTTTTACTGAAGCCAAATTAACCTACAACCCTGCATGTCTTTGGAGTGTGGGAGGAAACTGGAGCCCACAGATGAAACCCACATGGTCACGGGGAGAGCGTCCAATTTCCGTACAGGTAGCAGCCATGGTCAGGATCGAACCCGGGTCTCCGGCGCTGTGAGGGCAGCAGCTCTACCGCCCCAAAGGGTCATTAACCTGTCATTTGCTGCCTGAGCCAGAGGTTAAAAAACTCCATGAAAAGTACCACATTACTACACAATAAGCAAAACATATTCATATCCTTAATTTATCAAGCATCCATGCGGCCCGAGACACATCAAACTGAACATCGCCAATCCAAATGCTGCCTCGGCCACTGGGTTCCTCCACCACTTAGCCTTTTTCTCAAAATTGCAGCATCTGCAATCTCTTGTGTCTCCACACACAAGTCACCTTGAACTGGGCGGCACGGTGGCGCAGCGGTACATTTGTTGCCTTTCAGCACCAGAGACCTGGGTTTGATTCTGACTACGGTGCGTACGGAGTTTGTACGCTCCCCCGTGACCTGCGTGAGTTTCCTCCGGTTTCCTCCGATACTCCAAAGACTAACAGGTATGTAGGTTAGTGTTTAAGAGGGAACTGCAGATGCTGGAGAATCGAAGGTTACACAAAAAAGCTGGAGAAACTCAGCGGGTGCAGCAGCATCTATGGAGTGAAGGAAATAGGCAACGTTTCGGGCCGAAACCCTTCTTCAGGTATGTAGGTTAATTGGCTTCAGTAAAATAGCAAATTGTCCCTAGAGTGTGCAGGATAGTGTTCGTGTGCGGGGATCGCTAGTCGGCGCGGACTCGGTGGGCTGAAGGGCCTGTTTCCGCACTGTATCTCTAAACTAAACTCGTCATTCTTTCTTGGGGGCAAGCTGCTTCAGCTGAACTCAAGAGTTACACTCTGCAAGAATGGTTTGAGACCAAAGTAATTTTCAACTTGCTCTTGATTTCAAGGTGAATGCAGAAACCGTGCGCTATTCCATCTGCACGTCGAAGCTGCGAGTGAAACCAGGCGACATTGCGGTCCATGGCGAGGCAGTGGTGTGTGTCACACCTCGAGAGAACAGCAAGAGTTCAATGTACTACGTGCTTCAGTATCTCAAAGAAGAGCTGCCGAAGGTAAGGTAGATGGAAAGGCTGAGCCAGGCCTACCTCAGAGCCCAGCGGAGGTGAAATGGGTTCAGAATGCACAACAAGCATGTTGGCATGTGCAGCAATAATGCATCTGCTAGCTGTTAGCGTGCACCTCTCATCACCTTTTATATAACTTAATAAAATTAATGGGGGGGAAAGCACCAAATTTGTAAGATTTACAAATTGGTGTGTCCTGCTTTTGGAGTAAACAGAATTTGGTGTCAGATGGTGAAGGAGAGGGACGTTTATCCGGAGTTTGTACCTTCTCCCTGTGACCTGGGTGTGTTTTCTCCGGGATCATGGTCTCCTCCCACAGTCCAAAGATGTGTAGGTTTGTAGGTTAATTGGCTTCTGTTAATTGTCCCTAGAGTGTAGGAACTATTGATGGTCAGCACGTACTTGGTGGGCTGAAGGGCCTGTTTCCATGCTGAATCTCTAAACTAAACTAAAAGATGACATGGAATGATTATGGGAGGACATTGGGGCCATCCAGCCCATGTCCCTCTTTGTTGAGTAATACATTTATTCCTATTCCCCCTTTCTTTCTCATTGGTCCTGCACATTAGCTTCACTCTCTTCCTTCACAGCGCCCCCCTTCAGAATCAACCATTTCTGCAAACTTGCAAGCAGAGTGTTAGAGATCTATGGGTGCTGTCTGTGTGGAGTTTGCACGTTCTCCCTGTAACAGTGCGGGTTTTCTCCCATGTGGTTTCCAACCACATTTCATAGACGTGCAGGTTTGTGGGGTTATTTGGTCGATGCCAATTGACGCTGGTGTGTAGGATAGAACTGGTGCATCAGTGATTGCAGGTCGGCATGGACTCAGTGGGCCAAAGGGCCTGGTTCTGTGCTATACCTCTAAACTAAACTAATCAGAACCATCCTCTGCTTGGAATCAAAGTGCTTTTCCTGTATCATGTGCTGGGTTAAATACTGTAAACTAGCTCTGCTCACATTGACTAAATCCAACTCTAAATTCCTTATTCCAAGTTCCTAAATTCCTAAAATCGTTACATTATTGAGTGTTATTTCATGCTTAGAATATAGTTCATGGCTATTTAAAATTGTGTCTGTGCCTTGCCTTCGCCTTAGTGTGTGATTCACCATTTAAGAAGGTCCATCTTGCCAATGTTTCAGATTGTTGTCCAGGGCATCCCTGAGGTCTCCAGGGCAGTTATTCATATTGATGAGCAGTGTGGAAAAGAGAAGTACAAGTTACTGGTGGAAGGTGATAACTTGCGCGCAGTCATGGCAACTCATGGAGTCAAAGGGATTGAAAGCACATCGAACAACACCTCAGAGGTAATGTACATCTATCTGCACTGCTTGTCTCTGTACGGTACCCTGTGTGTGGCATTGCCATCTGCAGGTGCTTTTGGGGTGCTGTCTAACTGTGGCAACTTCTCTCCAGTTCCGCATCCCTTAAACCTGAACGATTGTAGACACAAAAAGCTGGAGTAACTCCAGCATCTCCGGAGAGAAGTAATGGGTGACGTTTCGGGTCGAGACCCTGCTTCAGACTCTCAGGTCTCAACCCAAAACGTCACCCATTGCTTCTCCCCAGAGATGCTGCCTGTCCCGCTGAGTTACTCCAACTTTTTTGTGTCTCTTCGGCTTAAACCAGCATCTGCAGTTCCTTCCTACACATCCTGATTGGGAATTGAGAGTGAGAAGTTTGTCCCACTCAGTATAAATCTGAGTGTCCTGCTTTTTCAGAAGGTTTATCTTCAGTATTGGCACTGCTGGTAGAGCTGCTGCCTCACAGCGCCAGAGATCCGGGTTCGATCCCGACATTAGGCGCTAACTGTGAGCAGTTTGCACATTCTATTTTTGTAATGTTGGCCTTGTCGGGGTGTCCCAGCTTGTAAATCTTTTGGTTAGAAGTGTCGATGGTTTTGTTTGTGAGTTTGTATTTTGTAATGGTTCACAGGTAGAGAAAACCTTGGGTATCGAAGCTGCTCGATCCACCATCATCCACGAGATCCAGTACACCATGAAAAATCACGGGATGAGCATTGACAGGAGGCATGTCATGCTTCTCTCGGACCTGATGACTTACAAGGTGAATACCAGAACAAGAAGCATTTGCAGAAAGAGACGAGAATTAGATTAGGCTCCCCTTATTTGAGGAAGGGCATTCTTGCTATTGAGGGAGTGCAGCGTAGGTTCACCAGGTTATTTCCTGGGATGGAGGGATTGACATACGGTGAAAGAATGGGTCGACTGGGCTTATATTCACAGAAACTTAGAAGGATGAGAGAAACATATAAAATTCTTAGGGGATTGGACAGGCTAGATGCAGGAAAAATGTTTCCGATGTTGGGGGGAGTCCAGAACCAGGGGTCACAGTTTAAGAATAAGGGGTAGGTCATTTAAGACAGATTTCACCCAGAGAGTTGTGAATCTGTAGAATTCTCTGCCACAGAAGGCAGTGGAGGCCAATTCACAGGATGTTTTCAAGAGAGAGTTAGATTTATCTCTTGGGGCGAACGGAATCAAGGGATATGGGGAGAAAGTAGGAAAGGGGTACTGATTTTGGATGATCAGCCATGACAATAATGGCTCAAAGGGCCGAATGACCTACTCCTGCACCTATTGTCTATGTTTCTATGTTCCACGTGATCTGGCTTCAGTTCCTAATTTGTCTGATGAATGTCCTCAATGTGTCAAAAGCACTGCTGAGCAAGGGAAAGCCTTCAACTAGGAAGACTCAGTGGGTTGAGCAACATTTACTTGTTGGAGATGCAACAAGCAGATAGATACCCCTGGGCTTCAAGCAGCATATTGGTGGAATAAAGTTTGAGGAGGCCATGTCCCTTTAGTATTCCTCCAATTTGGTCTTAAAATTATATTTACATAAATGTTCCTCATACAATTTGTGTGTGAAATTTCTGTCTCTAAAATTAATGGATTTTCAAATTTATTCATTTAATTTTGAATTAATGAAATGCCCTTCCTGCCATTTGATTCTCACCTGAAATAGTATGCCTTGTTTTCCAAAATTCTTCCAAGATATTTTCAGTTGACACATTTGTAATTTCTAACATCTAACTACTATCTACCTCATTGGAGACCCTTGGACTATCTTTGATCGGACTTTCATGGCTTTATATTGCACTTAGTGTTATTCCCTTATCATGTATCTGTACACTGTGAATAGCTCGATTGTAACATAGAAATTAGGTGCAGGAGTAGGCCATTTGGCCCTTCGAGCCTGCACCGCCATTCAATATGATCATGGCTGATCATCCAATTCAGTATCCCGTACCTGCCTTCTCTCCATACCCTCTGATCCCCTTAGCCGCAAGGGCCACATCTAACTCCCTCTTAAATATAGCCAATGAACTGGCCTCGACTACCCTCTGTGGCAGAGAGTTCCAGAGATTCACCACTCTCTGTGTGAAAAAAGTAATCATGTATTGTCTTTCTGCTGACTGACTGGTTAGCACGCAACAAAAGCTTTTCACTGTACCTCGGTACATGTGAGAATAAATAAACAAGGAATTGGTTGTATATCATTGAAGTTGATGCACGTATAATTGCAGCCTCCTTAACTCTGCAGGGAGAAGTGTTGGGAATAACACGATTCGGCTTAGCGAAAATGAAAGAGAGTGTTCTCATGTTGGCATCATTTGAGAAAACTGCAGATCACTTGTTTGATGCAGCCTACTTTGGACAGAAAGACTCCGTTTGTGGTAAGTAAGACATGGATTATTTTAATTAACAAACGCTTTGGTCATGGTGTTTAGTCATCAGCTTTCATCCTCCCCTGCTCCTCCTAACCACACTGCTCTTCCTTTTGTTTCCGAAGGTGTGTCAGAATGCATTATCATGGGAATCCCAATGATGAACATAGGAACGGGACTGTTCAAACTGCTCCACAAAGCTGACAAGGACCCAGACCCACCCAAGAGACCGCTGATATTTGACAATAATGAGTTCCATATCTCACTGGTTACGTAGCAAGAAGTGCCTGGAACCATGGTGACGGCATTCTGCAACGTGTTTCAAAACCTGCAGCTGAGATTGGGATTCCTGTAAAAATGCAGACCAAACTCCTGGAAACCATCTACACCGATCTGCAGACCATGCGAAAGAATTGCTGCTCTAGAGAGTCGGTACAAGGATATAATCGTTGAGTGGCTGCTAAAATGAGATTAATTTCAGTGGCAAGATTATGGATTTTGTTGCGAGCATATGGGTTTAGTAAGTTCATGTATTCATAAGCTCAAGATATTGAGATTTTATGAAGCTTGGAAATAACCCATGACTGATTTGAGATGTTTATTTGGTTCCCAAGGTTCGACAGGATTCTGTTCCTGAGAATGAACTCACCCAAATTGGAATTGCTGCCACCCAGCAGTATATTTACGTGAAAACACAGGTTAACCAAGGGCGATTTGTAGTTACACCAGGGTGTGGAGTTGAACTACACAGATGAACCCAGTTCCCACCTGGCTGGAGATGCCTGTGGCAGCCACAAATCCAAAAGCTGGGTCTTGAGCAGTGCTTCTTAAACTATTTCAGTGCCATTCACCCTTGAGTCTATCACAACATTCATTCATCCTCGATTACATTTTCTTATGGTTTTTGGAAATTTTCATCTTATTCTCCCTTGTGTATAATTTTATATTTAATTAATTTTGTCACATGAGCAAAAAAAACATGAATTAACCCCAAATTTTTCATTTAACCTTGGGTGAACCATTCAGCAGTTTAAGAAGCACTGGTCTAGTGTACGGGCTGTACATAAGTCAGGCGTTCATTTGTTCTTTGTACCTCATCATCCCTCTCCCCTGACTCTTAACCCCAAATGTCACCTTTTCTTTTTCTCCAGCCTGATCTGCAGCATTTTGTGTCCATCTTCATCTTTAACCTGGCAGCATCTGTGATTGGGCAAGATTGCAAGATGTGACTGGGTTATCACGCTGACCTGATTTATGCAGAAGTAATCGAACAAGATTAATAAAGCTACGAATTTATCCAATGTTTCTGGGATCATTTCAGGTGGTAACTTGGTGCATCAATGTAATTTTGGTTTGGCTACATTTGGACATTTTGAAGAGTTGCGGTGATGATATGAATACATCCATATCATTTAAACATTAATAACTCTCTGTGGTAATTTTTGATAGAAATAAGACTGTATACTAGTTGTACAACCCCCCACATGGAATGTGTCTGTCTTGTCCCAACCTCCCACATCATGGATCGGTTCAACCCAACTTGGGACAAGGGACTGCACCTGTGTCCCATTTGAGCATTCCCCAAAGATCTGGGCAGTATTGTTGAGTCAGAAGAATGGTCTCGACCCGAAACGTCACCTATTCCTTTTCTCCAGAGATGCTGTCTGAGCCTCTGAGTCTACTCCAGCTTTTTGTGTTCATCTGGAGTTTTCACGGTGTGGGAGAAGCTCGTAACTTCTGTCCGTCCCCACACTCAGTCTTGGCTTGATAGTCCACCAACGTGGCCACTGTCCATCTGACGTGTACACCCCACAGGTATATTCCTCAACGTCTGGGTAGGATCTGGTCTTCAGGCCATCTTGCTCATAACAACATTAGTCTTTGCCAGAGTCATCAAAAGTACCAATTAAAAGTGATGGGGTAAGAAGAAGTACAAGGAACTGCAGGTGTTGGGATCTTGAGTAAAACATAAAGTGCTGGAGTAACTCAGCGGGCCCGGCAGCGTCTGTAGAGGAAATGGAAAGATGATGGTTCATGTCAGAGCCCTTCTTCAGACTCGAGTCTCCGAAGAAGAGCCTCAACCCAAAATATCCGTCTGTCCATTCCTTCCGCAGATACTGCCTGGCCCGCTGAGTTACTCCTGCAAGTTAAATAAGGAGAAGAATAAACATCTGTAGCATGGCTTGAAACAATAGAAAATGTCTCCACCAATTTATAAAGATAATCTTTATTATAAAAAATTCAGTAGAAATAGCATAAAACTTCCATTAGCTTGAGGCTAACAAAATACTTGTGCAACTGTGTTTCAAGTGTTAAGAAACCAAGTTGGGTATCATTGGTGAGTTCGATCACTTCTTTTTCTTGCCATCTGATATGATCTTTCTATTTTGAAATCCATTCTGCGTTTGACTGCATTTGACTTTTGGCGACAATCTTTCTTTCAGTTTTCTCAGCAGTCTTCGGAAACAGTAGCAAAGTAATATCACACAGGCGATAGAAATGGCCGCCACATCCAGCATGTAATACTGATAGAAGGCCATGTCGTACAGGGTGGGCCGCAGGTGTGTCGCTCCGTTGTGTCGTAGAACGTAGTCCAGCCAGTACACGGTGCGGTTCACTGGATGAAGGGGTTGGTCCCGATACAGTTTGGACAAATACATCGCCTGCTTCTTGTACCTGGTAATCAGAGCAAACGCGTGTCAGTTTGTCCTAGTACACGTGCGCTGATTTGCTGTCTTAATTAAGGGGGCGGCATGGTGGCTCTGTACTAGAGTCGCTGCTATCCAGCGCCAGAGACCCAGGTTCCATCCTGACTACGGTTGCTGTCTGTACGGGTTTTGTACGTTCTTCCCGTGACCTGTGTGGGTTTCCTTCAGGATCTCCAGTTTCCTCCCTCCCTCTAAAGTCCTACGGGTTTGTAGGTTGATTGGCTCGGTGTAATTGTAAATCAGCCCTAGTGTGTGTAGGATAGAGCGAGTGTGCGGGGATCACTGCCCAAGGGCCTGTTTCCGCGCTGTATCTCTAAACTAAACTAGTTCCGGAGGTGATGTAATGGTTAGTGGCACCAAGCAAATTTAGAAGAGCGCAAAGAAATCTGTTTTAAATAGAAAACGTCATTTGTGAAGCCTTGTTGTGGAGTGCACTGGTTAGTTGGTGGATATGGACTAGAGAAAAACACCTGAAGGGAGAGGGTATCGTAGTCAGAGGCAAGATATCTCCGTTTACAACTAGATCTAGATCGATTTGTACTTTGGACCAAGGAATGGAAAATTGAATTTACTGCTGATAAGTGTGAGGTGTCGCACTTCCCTCCATAATGTTTGGGACAAAGACCCGTCATTTATTTACAGTGCGGCAGGACTTGCACAGTAAAGGGTAGGACCCTGGATTGTGTCGCAGAACAGAGAGATCTACAAGTACAAAGTGGAAACCCAGGTGAACAGCGTGGTGAAGTATTCTCTGGATACTTTCAAGAGAGAGCTTGATAGGGCTCTTAAAGATAGCAGAGTCGGGGGATATGGGGAGAAGGCAGGAACGGGGTACCGATTGTAGATGATCAGCCATGATCACATTGAATGGCGGTGCTGGCTCAAAGGGCCGAATGGCCTACTACTGCACCTATTGACTAAGACATTTGCCTTATAATAAAGTTCATGTCATAATGAGCTGAAATAGGCCATTCGGCCCAACGAGTGTGCTCTATCATTCAATCAAGAGACTCTGTGCATCTACCTGATCAATTCCTCTCGTGATCCATCTTTCCCTCTCAACCCCATTCTCCTGCCTTCGTCCCATAACCCTTGATACCCGCACTAATCAAGAACCTGTTAAGTTCCACCTTAGAAATCGGCCAGACTTGGCATTCGGGGTATTTGAGAACTAAAGTTCGGACATAGTCTTAAGGTGAGTGGGGTGGGGGGAGGTGGGGGGGGGTTTAAGAGGACTTCAGGGGCAAGTTTTTCACTTGGAGTGTAGAATATACCTGGAATGAACTGCCAAAGTGGATACTATTATGGCATCTAACAGGTATTTAAACAGATATGGATAGGAAGGGTTTAGAAGGCCATGGGCCAACATGGACAAGGTTTGCTTGTTACACAGCTCTATGACTCCTCAAAGAGAAACTACAAGAATTTGGGGAAAGGAAACTGGGATCCAATGGGTTGTTGAAGATGATTGGTGCAAAGGGAGGTGGAGCAACTGGTCAGCCTGGTGGCATGGGTAATCGGTTCTTACCTTGGGTCGGTGGTCACTGTGGTGAGAGCTTGATAAATATCTTCTGTTGACATTCTGTTCCAGGACAGATAAATCCCCATGCCCTTGGCATGAACTCTGGTCATGATATCGTAGTGGTCTCCAAAGAATGGTATCCCCACCACTGGTACACCATGGTAGATGGATTCATAGACACCATTTAAGCCCCCGTGGCTCAGAAATGCTTTGACATTCTGATGACCTAAATCAAATAACCCAGTGTTAATGTAACTAACAGTGCCATGAAAATCTGAGAAACTTTGCGAATATTAGTGTGAGATGTAGCACAGAAACAGGTTCTCCGGGCAATCCAGAGGATAGCCTTGCATTACTGCTACAGAGTTTGTCACAGTCTTGTCAACTGCGCTTCCATTTTAGTCATGCAGTGAGGAAACAGGCCATCGGCCCAATGGGACTAACCCTAATGCAACATGTCCCACTTGCCTGCATTTGGTCCATATCTCTCCAAACCCATCCTATCCATGTACCTGTCTAACTGTTTCTTAAACATTGGGATAGTCCCAGTCTCAACTACCACCTCTGGCAGCTTCTTCCATGCATCCTAACCCACTGAAAGGTTACCATTCAGGTTCCTATTAAATCTTTTCCCCTTCACCTTAAACCTATGTCCTTTGGTCCTCGATTCGCCTACTCTGGGCAAGAGACTCTGTGCATCTACCCGATCCTCTTGTGATTTTATACACCTCTATAAGATCACCCCTCATCCTCCTGCGCTCCAGGGAATAGAGACCCAGCCTACTCAACCTCTTTCTATAGCTCAGACCCTCTAGTCCTGGCAACATCCTCGTAAATCTTCTCTCAACACTTTCCAGCTTGACAATATCTTTCCTATAACATGGTGCCCAGAACTGAACACAATATTCTAAATGCGGTCTCACCAACGTCTTATGCAACTGCAACATGACCTCCCAACTTCTATACTCAATACTCTGACTGATGAAGGACAATGCACCAAAAGCCTTTTTGACTACCTTATCTACCTGCGACTCGACCTGCAAGGAACCATACACCTGTACTACTAGATCCCTCTGCTCTACAACACTCCCAGAGGCCGACCATTTACTGTGTGGATCCTGCCCATGTTCGACGTACCAAAATGCAACACCTCACACTTCTCTGTATTCCATTCCTCCGCCCATCTGGCCAATCGATCCAGATCCTGCTGCAATCGTTCACAACCATCTTCACTATCTGCAAAACCACTCACTTTTGTATCATCAGCAAACTTGCTAATCTTGCCCTGTATATTCTCATCCAAATCACTGATATAGATGACAAACAGTAACGGGCCCAGCACTGAACCCCGAGGCACACCACTAGTCACAGGCCCCCACAAGCTTCCACCATCACCCTCTGCTTCCTTCCACAAAGCCAATTTGCTATCCATTCAGCTATCTCTCCTTGGATCCCATGCCATCTAACCTTCCAGAGCAGCCTACCATGCGGAACCTTGCCAAACGCCTTACTAAAGTCCATGTATACAACATCTACAGCACAGCCCCCATCCACCTTTTTGTCAATTCTGTTTTGGTTGCTTCTAAAGTCAAGGTGTCAGCTGATAAGCTGCTCACCAGAACCAGATCATGAAAAGTAAGTTGAGGAATTGTGGCAGATTTATATATACTATCTTGGAATATAGGGCCACCTTCATAGAAAGGGGAAGTGATGTGTTTTCACAATGTTGCCTTGTAATTCAATGTCACAGGTGGTGCAATCCATGCATTTTAAAATCTCAATAGACTGTAGGTGCAGGAGTAGGCCATTCGGCCCTTCGAGCCAGCACCACCATTCAATGGGATCATGGCTGATCATCCCCAATCAGTATCTCATTGTTTAGTTGGTGATCAAAACCTATTGCTACAGTCAACAATTGCAGGTTCCTGTCGATACATACCAAGGAGATCATTCTGTGGGATCCATTCCATCAGTTTTGTATTGGTCCCCAACCCACTGGGCTTCTTTCCAAAGTACCTGAAGAATGAAGATAAGATTGATGGCATGGACCCCAATTTTACAAAGAGCTGCTATCTAAAGTTAGACAAAAGTGCTGGAGAAACTCAGCGGGTGCAGCAGCATCTAAGGAGCGAAGGAAATAGGCAACGTTTCGGGCCAAAACCCTTCTTCAGACTGATGTAGGGTGGGGGGGGGATGAAATCCTTAAGGAAATAGGCAACGTTTCGGGCCGAAACCCTTACGGGTTTCAGCCCAAAACGTTGCCTATTTCCTTCGCTCCATAGATGCTGCTGCACCCGCTGAGTTTCTCCAGCACCTCTGTCTACCTTCGATTTTCCAGCATCTGCAGTTCCTTCTTAAATGCTATTTAAAGGTGGAAGGAAGAGACTACTTTGTAAAACAAAAACAACAGAGGTAACTAAAAAAGGAATACAGGGAGAAAAGATTAAATAATATAAAAGAGGATAGCAACATTTTTTATCGCCAGTGATATAAAGAATAAATAAGCAGCAAGAATGGATGTTGGACTGCTGGGAAGATGATAATGGGGAAATGGCAGAGGAATGGAATAACTTGGAGGGAGGGAACATATAAACGTAGAAATTAGGTGCAGGAGTAGAGGCCATTCGGCCCTTGGAGCCTGCACCGCCGTTCAATATGATCATGGCTGATCATCCAACTCAGTATCCCGTACCTGCCTTCTCTCCATACCCCCTGATCCCTTTAGCCACAAGGGCCACATCTAACTCCCTCTTAAATATAGCCAATGAACTGTGTGGCCTCAACTACCTTCGGTGGCAGAGAATTCCACAGATTCACCACTCTCTGTGTGTGAAAAAAAAATGTTTTTCTCATCTCGGCCCTAAAAGATTTCCCCCTCATCCTTAAACTGTGACCCCGTGTTCTGGACTTCCCCAACATCGGGAACAATCTTCCTGCATCTAGCCTGTCCAACCCCTTAAAAATGTTGTAAGTTTCTATAAGATCCCCCCTCAAATCTTCTAAATTCCAGCGAGTACAAGCCGAGTCTATCCAGTCTTTCCAGGAAGGAACTCCTCAACTCATCTCCCCTTTCTTTCTTCAACATTACACTTGGCCTCTTTTAAGACATTCTTTCCTCTTTAATTTTAATTGGATAGCTTAGCTTAATTTCTCTCCCGTTCTTTGCTTATTTTCCATCCCCTTGCCTCCCCCATCCTCCAGCTTCCTACTTTTTGCTGCCACCTCTTGTTCACCCACCTCCAGATTATTTTGTGCGGCAGACGTCCTACAGCAGCTGCTAGTTTTGTTGATAACTCTTCCGACAGGTATTTGACTCCGGCTCCAAATGACACCACCACCACCCCATCCACTGCGTCCTCCACCCAGGCCGTCAGCTCCTTCAGATAAATCAAAAACACACACATGAGGAACATCTTTTACTCTCAGTCGAGCAGTCAAGTCTATCTGTGATATTCTGTGGCTTGATAAACTCTAGTGTGTTTCTACAGGTCTAGCTTACTACAATGAGTTGTGAGCTTCTAAAGGGCCTGTCCCACTTTCACAACCTAATTCGCAACCTTTTTTTTACTCCTGGACATTTTTCATCACGCTGAAAAAACGCCCCGACCTACTTGATGCCACGAGTACCTACGACTAGCACCACGGCCTGCTACGACCTCGTGACGACCATGCTGCGAGTACGAGTCAAGGGCAAACTCGGCAGAGGTTGTGAAGGTGGGACAGGCCCTTTACTCCTATGCCTTGCTGACGTTGGTTGGTGTTTCTGCACCAGGCCACAAGGTTCTCCATCTCCCTCCTGTACTCCGTCTCATCATTATCTGATACCCAGCCCACAATGATGGTGTCATCTGCAAATGCAATTGGATTTGCACTCGCCTGCTCAGTCGTGGATGTACAAGCAATAAAAGTAGAAACGTTATACTTTTGGCCCCATAGCAGAAGCGCCCATGTCGTGGGGCTGGAAACTGGAAGGATCCTGAGCTAATTCTGCCACCACCGTCATCTACTGCGACAAGTGATGGCTCCCACTGATTGTCACCGGAGGCTTGCGTCCTTTTCATGACGGACGATGACATTGTTGGCGATGTTAACATTTGTAACAGGATGGTCACGAAGAGAAGATTCTATTGTTTCTGCAAACTTGTCACCATTAGCCTTCCATTTGATACTGACTAAATAAATCACAATTTAAGAGCAAATCAAACCAGACTCTGGGGTATCTGCAGAATATCTAGCATTCCTTTAATCGAGAGCATAGATGTGTGGGCGTGGCTAAGCATGCCCCAGATAGTGTCCATACTTTCCCATTCACTAGTCCAAGATTCCACCTGCACTACAGAGTATTCAGAGGGGCCAACTCATCTGACCCCACCATCACAGCACGCAAACTCCTCACAGACAGCAGCCGAGGTCAGGATTGAACCCGGGTCTCTGACGCTGTGAGGCAGTGGCTCTAGTAGTCAGGTGCAAGCTGAATGACTCCACGATACCTCCTTTCACACTTTGCCTGCCAGAAGCAGCTCCCCTGTGGAATTAACACTTCTAGTGTGTAGGAAGGAACTGCAGATGCTGGTTTACACCGAAGATAGACACAAAATGCTGGAGCAACTCAGCGGGACAGGCAGCATCTCTGGAGAGAAGGAATGGGTGACGCTTCAGGTCGAGGTCGAGACCCTTCTTTAGACTTCAGTTTTTTTGTGTCTACCTTAGGTTTAAACCAGCATCTGCAGTTCCTTCCTACAAATAAAGTCTGGAGTGTGAAGAAAGGTTGAGGCCACAGCATTATTGCTTTTCCCCAGAGATGCTGCCTGTCCGGCTGAGTTACTCCAGCACTCTGTGACTCATTATTATTACCCCAGTGCCGGGTTGCAAGACAGACACAGACCACAAGCACTGGCTTCACTGCTGAAGGACGCAGGTGTTAAGGGCAACACCCCTGGGGAACTGAAGCCTGCTTGCTTGCACTGACATCCCTATGAAATACACAGAATATTTTCCACTCTTCCTTTCAACACCACATCAGCATTTTAATTAAACTCCCACTGCGTTACCCATCCGTCACTGCTCCTTACTCCCTGCTGCTGTGATGCTTTATTCTCAGCCAGGCAGAGGAGGCACGCGTGCAATTGTGATGAAAAATAGCCCTGGGACTGTCGAGGCAAGACTCATATGCTGAGAGAATGGAGCTGCTGGGCTTGTACACTCTGGGGTTTAGAAGAATGAGAGGGGATCTCATTGAAACGTATAAGATTATTAAGGGTTTGCACACGCTAGAGGCAGGAAACATGTTCCCGATGTTGGGGGAGTCCAGAACCAGGGGCCACACAGTTTAAGAATAAGGGAGTAAGCCATTTAGAACGGAGATGAGGAGACTTTTTCCTCACAGAGAGTGGTGTGTCTATGGAATTCTCTGCCTCAGAGGGCGGTGGAGGCAGGTTCTCTAGAGACTTTCAAGAGAGAGCTAGATAGGGCTCTTAAAGATAGCGGAGTCAGGGGATATGGGGAGAAGGCAGGAACGGGGTACTGATTATGGATGATCAGCCATGATCACATTGAATGGCGGTGCAGGCTCGAAGGGCCGAATGGCCTACTCCTGTACCTATTTTCTACGTTTCTGTGAATGGCAGAGCAGAGAGGCCTAATTCTGCTTCTGTTTTATGTGGTCTTCAGCATACTAGTCCACAGACGGAGGACAAAGTCCATCAAAGGACAAGGTTTTAAAGCACCCTCTGCTATGTCACTGACTGAGCAGAAAGTCTGTAGCCTCCTTTTGCTCTGGTATTTTATTTCATTCACATGTTTAAACTATAATGTTTTATTATTAATGTTTTATGTGTCGTTCTTAATTGTTACTGTATGTCGTGTTGTTATTTGTGAGCGGAGCACCAAGGCAAATTCCTTGTATGTGAACATACTTGGCCAATAAACTTATTCATTCAGTCGGGCCAAAACCCTTCTTCAGACTGATGTAGGGTGGGGGGGGACGAAATCCTTAAGGAAATAGGCAACGTTTCGGGCCGAAACCCTTACGGGTTTCGGCCCGAAACGTTGCCTATTTCCTTCGCTCCATAGATGCTGCTGCACCCGCTGAGTTTCTCCAGCATTTTTGTCTACCTTCGATTTTCAAGCATCTGCAGTTCCTTCTTAAACAAACTTATTCATCCATTCAATTGCATTGGGTTTTTGAGGCACAATGAGCACCCCACCATGAGAGCTAGTGTTACAATCATAAAACAAGAGTTGCGGAGAGCGACTTCCGGTGGCGCTATGGAGAGCTAAGACGCGCGCCATTTAGCTCCGCGCGGTAAAACGCGCAAAAACACACCGAAAATAAAATACGGACTGAAGAAAAACGTGTACCGGCAGATGCCCGTTGTTGCGTCAGAAATCGACTCTGGTATTTTAAATGAGAAAACGGGTCCACAAAAGGAACCTTCCCCCCCACCGTCTAGAAGACCTAGAACTCGTGGGCAAACACTACAAGAGGAAGGTGGCAAAGTTTCTCAAGACTCCGAGGAAGAAAGTTCTACTTTTAAAGAGGACATGACTTCAGAATGAAGGGACAGGAGTTTAGGGGTAATATGAGGGGGAACTTCTTTACTCAGAGAGTGGTAGCGGTGTGGAATGAGCTTCCAGTGGAAGTGGTGGAGGCAGGTTCATTGGTATCATTTAAAAATAAATTGGATAGGCATATGGATGAGAAGGGAATGGAGGGTTATGGTATGAGTGCAGGCAGGTGGGACTAAGGGGGAAAAAAAAGTTGTTCGGCATGGACTTGTAGGGCCGAGATGGCCTGTTTCCGTGCTGTAATTGTTATATGGTTATATGGTTACTATGGAACAAGAGCAAGAGCAAGCAGTAAGGAGGGCACAGAAACAGCAGAGGAATAATTGCCGTCGTATTTCCCCCAGCCTCCGACTGCAAACCTATTAATTCCTCATCATTAAATGGACCGAGAGGGTGGGTTGAATGAGCGAACAGGACAAGTGCGTACGTGACTGCAACGTTGCTGCCACCCAACTTCACCCAGAAGCAGCCCTGAGGAACCAGCGTGGAAACAAGTGTCAACTTGACAGGGGACATCACTGCCACTTGGCCCAACCAGTCACTTAACCACTCCGCTTAACACTCAAAGCAGACAGAAGAGGGAAAAAATCAATGTGAACACATTTTCCACTTTGTAGTCTGTATGGGCACCATTCACCACGAATCAATACTGAATCCCTCAATCCATTACTGCCACACAACTGATCGCTCAGATAAGACCCTCTCCACACATGCCCCTCGACTCCCTGATGTGTTTCCACGGCAATATCTATAAATGTATAGGTAGCAGAGAACACGTCTAAAAATGTATTCACGTGAGCTATCAGGAAAATTGAAAACTCTTCATTAAAACAGAGCAAGTGGGTGGTTTACAAAATTGCTGGGGCAACTCAGTGGGTGAAGCAGCATCTATGGTGCGAAGGAATATGTGACGTTTCGGCTCCATAGATGCTGCCTCACCCGCTGAGTTTCTCCAGCATTTTCGTCCACCTTCGATTTTTCCAGCATCTGCAGTTCCTTTTTAAACAAATAGTGGTTTAGTTTAGTTTGGAGATACAGCGCGGAAAAAGGCCCTGTCGGCTCACCAGGTCCACGCCGACCAGCGATCCCTGCACATTAACACGTTCGTATATACACTAGGGACAATTTTTAACCTACAAACCTGTACGTCTTTGGAGTGTGGGAGGAAACCGAAGATCTCGGAGAAAACCCACACGGATCACAGGGAGAACGTGCAAACTCCGTACAGACAGCGCCCGTAGTCGGGATCGAACCCGGGTCTCCGGTGCTGCATTCGCTGTAAGGCAGCAACTCTACCGCTACGCCACCGTGACTGCCCAAAATCGTATCTTGACAATCGTATCGTATCCAAAATTTCGTTGTACATGGCCCATGTTACAATGACAATAAAGAAACTATTCTATTCTATTCTATTCTATCTGCTCTGATCTATTCAGCCAGTTACAACCTGATATAAACTAATGTTATTTATATCCCTTTACTATATCTCAGTGAAACGTGACTGAAACGTCACCCATCCCTCCCTCAACAGCGATGCTGCCTGACCCGCTGAGTTACCTCACTCAGCCTTTTGTGTCTCTGCACGGAGTCACTCACCTCTGAGAGTGGGCTTGCCGGCTTGGTGAGGATTCCACCCACAAACACAATCGAGGGCAGTGTTGGTCGAGGGAACTCCAGGGCCATGTCAGTGCAGAGAAGAAACATACTGGAGGCTTGGACCACCTCCATCATGGACCTGGAAGGCCCATCTTTGTGCTTCTTTATAATGGAGTCATATTTTGGAAGGATGGCCCATCTAGTGCCCAAGCGACTGATAACGTAAATTAAACCGTTCCAACCTCGTTCCAGGAGATTCATCCGATCGGTCATAAGGGAATTAAATTCAGGGACATACGAGACTGGTGCTGGCGCTCCAAGTTCTGCAGGGAACCACAGCCCGGTTGAAAAGGTCACATGCTTGACGCCCAAGATTTCAGCGTAGACATAACCACACATCTCGTTAGGGTCCACCAGCAGCAGATCAAACTTCTCTTCCCTCAGCCGTTCCTCCAGGTTCCTGTTGCTCACCATTAGCCCGCAGTTTGCAGTGTAGGAGTCCAGGATGCCAAACAGCACTAGCGACGTCAGCTTGCCAGAGAAGATGTTGCCCATCCTCTCCTGCAGGAACTGGTCAGCGGTCTGGCTGGTGAACATGCCAGGGTACAGCTGAGAGCGGTAATGAGGGGACGGCTCGATCTCGCGGCCCTGGGACACCACAAGGACCACCTCGTGCCCCTGGCTGTACAGAGCCTTGGCCAGTGTCCGGAATATCTGCAGGTGGCTCTCAAACATGATGGGCGGGATGACCATTATCTTGGCCGCCATGGAAAGATTGGATGTGGCCAAGGCCAACAGGAGGTGACATTGCACAATGACCAAGAGTTTCATCCTGCAGAGAGGAACATACAACAGGACTGTTAGCATTTGTGATCTCGATGGCCAGAAATAGTCAGCATGCAAGTTTAGAATTTAGTTGCCTTATATAGTTTACAGTGTTTAGAATTACAAGTTTAGAATTTATATCCAGTTGCCTTATGCAGAGGGGTACATTAAAGTGAACACTTTAATTCCAAAGGTAGAGGATTCTAAAATTAGAGGGCACAGACTTAAAGTGAAACATAGAAACATAGAAATTAGGTGCAGGAGTAGGCCATTCGGCCCTTCGAGCCTGCACCGCCATTCAATATGATCATGGCTGATCATCCAACTCAGTATCCCGTACCTGCCTTCTCTCCATACCCCCTGATCCCCTTAGCCACAAGGGCCACATCTAACTCCCTCTTAAATATAGCCAATGAACTGGCCTCAACTACCCTCTGTGGCAGAGAGTTCCAGAGATTCACCACTCTCTGCGTGAAAAAAGATCTCGGTTTTAAAGGATTTCCCCTTTATCCTTAAGCTGTGACCCCTTGTCCTGGACTTCCCTAACATCGGGAACAATCTTCCTGCCTGTCCAACCCCTTAAGAATTTTGTAAGTTTCTATAAGATCCCCTCTCAATCTTCTAAATTCTAGAGAGTATAAACCAAGTCTATCCAGTCTTTCTTCATAAGACAGTCCTGACATCCCAGGAATCAGTCTGGTGAACCGTCTCTGCACTCCCTCTATGGCAATAATGTCCGTCCTCAGATTTGGAGACCAAAACTGTACGCAATACTCCAGGTGTGGTCTCACCAAGACCCTGTACAACTGCATTAGAACCTCTCTGCTCCTATACTCAAATCCTTTTGCAATGAGAGATTTAAAGGGACCTCAGGACCAACTTTATCTCAGCAGGAGGTCTGTATGGGGAATGAGCTGCCGGAGGAAGGAGTCGAAGCGGACTCAATTATCTGTTTTACAGTACATTTGGACACACACATGCAGTGTCCAGCGGGAAATGGGACAAGCCCAGTACTGGGTCAGCATGGACAAAGTGGGCCAAAGGGCCTCACCTTGGTGCCACTGTGTTATGTTGTGTCGTGGACTTTCTGCGTTTGTGCTTTTCTTTTTTTAATTCAATTCAATTTTATTTTTAATATGTTTTATTATTTATTATTTATTTATTTTTATGATACTGCCTGTAAGGAAAATTCATTTTGTTGTCTCTAATTGAGACAATGACAATAAATTTGAATACAATACAATACAATGCAATACTGAACCTTACATCTAGTAGCAAAGGCAGCATTTGTCACATGGAAGGAATATAAAGAATAGGCCCATTCTCCTTCCTTCTCCCCGTAACCTTTGACACCCTGCACTACTTAAGAATCTGTCAATCTCCGTTTTTTCAAATTTATTTATTCATTTTTTTTAAATTTATTATTATTATTTTTTTTAATTATTATTTTTTTGTTTGTTTATTTTATTAGAAGTTAATACAGCACAAAACAGTACAGTGGAACCTAATTTTAGGTGCCAACTATGTAATACCGTAATCCATTCTATGTACAACCTCTAGTTTTATGTTATGAGAAGGAAGTAAGCAAGACAAGAAAAAGAAAACAATAGAAAGAAGAAAAAGTGGAAAAATAGATGGTAGAGAGTAGAAAAACGTGAAGTGTGTATATAAAAAATAAAAAAAGGAAGAGAGAAAGAGGAAAGTAGAAATAGAAGAGAAGGCCCCTTAAAAGAGAATTTTTCAAATCTGTATTCGGAGATGTAGATCTATCCGCGTCATGAACTGAAATCAGCAATCCTTACGGTACCGCTGCATCACATGATTCCAAAAAGTCGATGAAAGGTTAAGTCCGGTTTAAAGAATGTACAAGGAAATGTGTAAGTAAGAAAATCCCCAATGGCCTGGCCTCCTCCACAGCCGTGTGTGGCAATGAACTCCACTGATTCACCGCCCTCTGGCTAAGTTGTCCGTTAGTCATCACTTATCTCATTCCTAGCATTTATCGGATAAGTGGGGTGGAAGATTGCAACCTTCACGTGGTCCGCCCGGTTTCGACTAATGCAAGTCAACTCGACTCGACGTGCACAAACGGAAGATCAAATAGAACAAGTTGTCCAACAACTTTAGGCTGCACACGCCACACACAAGAAGAAGCACAAAGCTCTGATAAAGAGTAAAGATTACATCTCGTTTTTTAAGAAGGAACTGCAGATGCTGGAAAATCGAAGGTAGACAGACAAAAGTGCTGGAGAAACTCAGCGGGTGCAGCAGCATCTATGGAGCGATGGAAATAGGCAACCATATAACCATATAACAATTACAGCACGGAAACAGGCCATCTCGGCCCTACAAGTCCGTGCCGAACAACTTTTTTTCCCCTTAGTCCCACCTGCCTGCACTCATACCATAACCCTCCATTCCCTTCTCATCCATATGCCTATCCAATTTATTTTTAAATGATACCAATGAACCTGCCTCCACCACTTCCACTGGAAGCTCATTCCACACCGCTACCACTCTCTGAGTAAAGAAGTTCCCCCTCATATTAACCCTAAACTTCTGTCCCTTAATTCTGAAGTCATGTCCTCTCGTTTGAATCTTCCCTATTCTCAAAGGGAAAAGCTTGTCCACATCAACTCTGTCTATCCCTCTCATCATTTTAAAGACCTCTATCAAGTCCCCCCTTAACCTTCTGCGCTCCAGAGAATAAAGACCTAACTTATTCAACCTATCAACGTTTTGGGCTGAAACACAAACTCAGCGGGTGCAGCAGCATCTATGGAGCGAAGGAAATAGGCAACGTTTCAGGCCGAAACCCTTTGGGTTTCGGCCTGAAACGCTGCCTATTTCCTTCGCTCCATAGATACTGCTGCACCCGCTGAGTTTCTCCAGCACTTATGTCTACCAAAGATTACACCTCTCCACTTGGTGATGCAAGATTTACAGCCCAACGCAAGGAGATGAGGTCCTCTCTATTTACACACACACACACAATATAATGACCCTCTGACACACACAGAATATAGCACAGGGACAATCCATTCCCACAATGTCCACGCTAAACATGAACGCAAGTTACTTTAATTTCCTTTGCCTACACTTGATCCATATCCATGCGCCCGTCCAAAAGCCTCTTAAAAGCACAATCATTTCTGCCT
This sequence comes from Leucoraja erinaceus, assembly GCF_028641065.1. NCBI lineage: Eukaryota > Metazoa > Chordata > Chondrichthyes > Rajiformes > Rajidae > Leucoraja > Leucoraja erinaceus. Next base: position 2,035,521 of record NC_073410.1, on the reverse strand, counting down.
TGGGTAGACAAAAATGCTGGAGAAACTCAGCGGGTGAGGCAGCATCTACGGAGCGAAGGAAATAGGTGACGTTTCGGGTCTCGAATGTTTGGAATGTGGGTGGAAACCGAACATCTCGGAGAAAACCCACGCAGGTCACGGAGAGAACGTACAAACTCCGTACAGACAGTACCCGTGGTCGGGATCGAACCCAGGACTCTGGCGCTGCAAGCGCTGTAAGGCAGCAACGCCGGGCTCTCATTCCCCCCCCCCCCCCCCCCCCCCCCCCCCGCCATCAGGGTGAAGGTACAGACAGACGCCTGAAAACTGTAACGTCCAGGTTCAGGAACAACTTTGTCCCAACAACCATTGAACCTCTTGTTTATTCAGTTATCTACTTTGTTTATATACGTTGCTGCTGCAAATAGGAATGTCATTGTTACGTTTCGGGACAAATGACAACAAACGCCTGACTCTTGGATACAGCCAGAACAAAGCTCTCCATGGTATCTCGTTACACGTGACCACATAAAACCTAAACCTAATCTGTGTGTGACCTCCCGTGACCTCTATTCCTCTCGCACTGCATTGTTCCCCAAACCAGTTCAGCAGCACGATGAGCGAGAGAAGGAGAGAGAGAGAGATAACGAGAGAGACAGTCAGAGAGAGACAGAGAGTCAGAGTGAGAGTCAGAGTGAGGGAGTGAGAGTCAAGTCACTTTTATTTCTATAGCACATTTAAAAAACAACTCTCGTTGGCCAAAGTGCTTTACATTGGTGGGGTTACTAATGTTATACAACATTGAGAGTGTGTGAGAGAGAGAGAGATCTATAAACCCAACCAAAACCCATATAAAACTGCACACTTCCCTTTAGTAGCAAAGATCCTGCAATCAAAGACATTCTCCAACTCTCAGACAGTCAGGGTGAAAATGTGAAAATCCAGAGGGCATAACTTCAACATCAGAGGGGAAATGTTTCAAGGAGGTGTGCAGGGGGATTTTTGTTTTAATATAGAGGGTGGTGGGTGCCTGGAATGCATGGCTGGGATGGTGGTGGAGGCAGATACGATAGTGGCGTTTCAAACACTTGGATAGGCACATGGGTATACAGGGATTCGAGGGAAATGGGTTATTTACAGGCAGCTCGGAGTTAGTCTTTGTGGGGCCATAGGGCCTGTTCCTGTTAAGTTTAGTTTATTGTCACGTGTACCGAGGTACAGTGAAAAGCTTCTGTTGCGTGCTAACCAGTCAGCAGAAAGACAATACATGATTACAATCGAGCCGTCCACAGTGTACAGATACATGATAACGGGATTGTTTAAGAAGGAACTGCAGATGCTGGAAAATCGAAGGTAGACAAAAGTGCTGGAGAAACTCAGCGGGTGCAGCAGCATCTATGGAGCGAAGGAAATAGGCAACGTTTCGGCCCGAAACGTTGCCTATTTCCTTAAGGATCTCGTCCCGAATCATTGCCTATTTCCTTTAGGATTTCGTCCCGAAACGTTGCCTATTTCCTTAAGGGTTTCGTCCCGAAACGTTGCCTATTTCCTTCGCTCCATAGATGCTGCCGCACCCGCTGAGTTTCTCCAGCACTTTTGTCTACCTTGATCGATGGTGTTTTATCATTAATGTCTTTTATTATTAATGTTTAGTGTTTTCTGAGTCACTCGTAACTGTCACGGTATGTCATGTTGTTACTTGTGGATAGTCCAAGGGTCACCAATGAGGAAGATAGTAGTACAGGGCTTTCTTGCAGTAGGGTGATTCAGTTGCCTGATGTTGCAATGTGTTAGAGGGAGCTACACAAACTCTCTGTTGCTCCAATATCTCACATGTACCATAAAAACTTGAGATCAAAATACAAATTCCATTTGAGTGACTGGCACAGTGATGTTTGTGGCTTGTTGCAACAGCCACATTGTAAAATCAAAGTCAACTGCATTAGCGAGCATCAGAACGGGTTTTGCTGTTGGTTTTGTCCCCCTCTCTTTTATTCCCAACTTGACAAAACTCAACAGACTGGAGCTCAGAAAATGAGTTGCAACACAGGAAGCCAGCGGTGGATAATGCGAGCTGTGAGGCTCTTGTTTGCAGTTCCTGGCACGCGTGGTAAACCTCACAGCTTGTATCCTGACTGATACTGCACACAACCTCCACTCTCCCTCGCCCCCATTCCTTCTCTCTCCCTCTCTACCTAGCCCCCTACCCCTCTCTACCTCCCTCCCCTTTCTACCTACCTCTCCTCTCCCACTCACCTGTGGGGCTGGAGTTTTTCTGCACGGCGTCCCACCTCTCTCGCTGAATCCGGGGAGCAGGGAACCTCGCGTTTTTCCAACAAGCCCAGTTTCACTTCCTACCTGAAAGCTCCGCCCCAAGTCAGAACCAGTTCTACTGGATCATCAGTTCAGCGGCCGAGCAGCTCCTCCCCAGACCCAGGCGGTGCCTCTCCCCCCCCCCAGTCACAGCCAACCTTCTCAAGGGTCAAAAAGATAAGCACAAAATGCTGGTGGACAAAAAATGCTGGAGAAACTCAGCGGGTCATCTCTCCACTACCATCGGGCAGAAAGTACAGGATCCTGAAATCTGTTACATCCAGGTTCAGGAACAGCTGCTTCCCCACAGCCATCAGGCTATTAAACTTGCCAACAAACAGACTCTGAACTGTAACAGCCTATTGCACCGTATCTGCTTATTTATGTGTATATTGAACTGAACTGTACTGTACTTTTGCTTACAATACTATGTTCTGTGTGCTAAGCCACCTGCCCCATTCTTCAGAGATGCTGCCTGACCTGCTGAGTTACTCCAGCACTTTGGCCTTTAAGGGATTACTAGGGCTTTTCAAAGCAAATAAGACCCATGTTTCAAGCTTGCTTACCTACCATGTCCTTTTGAGAAAATTCCCAATTTGAGAATTCCTTCACCAGGAGATTATTAATATGGAGAAATCTCCATTCTAGAGCACTTTGCATGTTGCCATTGCATATGTATACAGAATATACTGCACAGAAACTGGCCCTTCAGCCCACAATGTCTTTACTGACCGCAACGCCAATTTAAACCGCACATCTGCTTGCAGGTGCTCTATATTCCAATTTCCAGATATGCAAAATTAGATTTTTGGGCACCAAGCAGATTTTTGGTTCTTAGTCCTCCAAAATATTCCAAATGGAATGTAAACTGGAGGTGGTGAAGGGAGGGCTTAAGCCAGAAAGGGTTATTGTGAAGAAAGAGCTACTTTAAATTTAATTACATCTGGTTGGGTGGGTGGAGATTATTCCATTCTTTAATTGTGCGGGGGAAGAACGAATTGCTGTACACATCTGTCTTTGTAGCTGGGATCACAAATTGGATCGAATGCCCTCGTCTGCTCCTAATTGGTTTGGGTTTGGTGTAGGTCTTGTAGTCTATGTCGAGCTGACCATTTAACATTTTGTAAAAACAGGTCAAACGATGAGCTTCACGTCTGTCTTGGAGAGGGTTCCACCCCAGTGAATTCAGAAGTTTGGTGACACTTGCTTCTCTCATAGGTGTTAGTAACAAATCGAGCTGCCTGTCTTTGGACACGTTCAATGGAAGAAATGGTTTTTATTTGTGTATGGGTCCCATGCTGCAACTGCGTAGTCCAAATTAACGATATGCCAAGCGATCAGCAATTATCTGCTTGTGTGGCAGAGACCCAAGGGTTACATAGAAACATAGAAATTAGGTGCAGGAGTAGGCCATTCGGCCCTTCGAGCCTGCACCGCCATTCAATACGATCATGGCTGATCATCCAACTCAGTATCCCGTACCTGCCTTCTCTCCATACCCCCTGATCCCCTTAGCCACAAGGACCACATCTAACTCCCTCTTAAATATAGCCAATGAACTGGCCTCAACTACCCTCTGTGGCAGAGAGTTCCAGAGATTCACCACTCTCTGTGTGAAAAAAGTTGGTTTGGATGGACTACCTCAGTATCTCTCAAGGAACTTTCAAGCTGCCGGGCCAGAAGTTGTTTTAGTTTTTTTACATATATTGCGGAAACAGGCACATCAGCCCACCGAGTCCACATTGAACAGTGGTCCCCGTACACTTACAAGGACAATTTACAATGTTTCCAACGGCATTCAACCTACACCACCTTCAGGAGGTGCCGCTGAGAAGCTGAGGCCAGGGCCTCACAGGCTGGCAGGGGGCCTGGGTGGGCATCCAGAGAGGACCCAGCTGCATTAGTGGAGAGGTCAATGCAGCGGTGGATGCTGGTGCTGATCAAGAGAGACACGTGGAGTGAGGACTCTGCTGCAGAGGGAAGGAACAATGGAGGACCCTGCATGGGGGGGGACTGCCGTGAGGAGGGGTAGACTCATGGACAATCGGGACTCAGCCTGGGGGGGGATCACCATGACGAACACTAAAGTACCCAGCGTAGGGTGACAGAGATGAGGGAGGGAACTTGTAACGTTGCATGCACCCTTTACGGGCAACTATTTGCATACCGTGGCAAGGTATGCAAAGCATTTCACTGTGACTTATCACATACAATATTCAATTCCAACCTGCACGTCTGTGGAGTGTGGGAGGAAACTGAAGCACCCGTGTAAACCCCACGCAGGTCACAGGGAGAACGTATAAACTCCGTACGGGGACCTGCTGTTGGGATCAAACATGGTCTATGGCGCCGTGAATAAGCAACTCTATCGCTGTGCCACCCTCAATGAGTTTGGGAAACAGCATGGAATTGTTACAGCTCAAGGGGCGAGTCTCAGAGCAATACCATAGTTTAGTTTATCGTCAGGTGTACCGAGGTACAGTGAAAAGCTTTGTGCCAATATAATTCCAAACATTTCCCCTGAAGCCAACAACTGATTTTCACTCCCAGCATTGGCTTCCACCATGCTCCCAGTAAATTCCAGATAGCCTCCGTGTGAGAAACCTTTCCATCATGCCCTCCCCGCACTTCTGCCCATCCTACATCTGGAATAAAATGAGCTCCATTTGCTCCATTAAAAGCCACCACTCACTTTCCCGACTCTTTTGCTTCACGAACAAGTTTATTCGATTTAAACTTACCTCGAGACCCTGATTTTTTGATATATTCCAGAAGGGGCAGCACAATGGTGCAGCGATAGATATGTTGCCATACAGCACCAGAGACCTGGGTTCGATCCCGACTACGGGTGTTGCCTGTATGGAGTTTATGCATTCTTTCTGTGACCACATGCAGGTTTGTAGGCTAATTGACTTCTGCAAATGTTCCCTCGTGTATAGGTTAAACCTAGCGTACATGTGATCACCAGTCGGCATGGACTCGGTGGACCAAGGTGCCTATTTCCACGCCGTATCTCTAAACTAAATGCCACGGTATTCCATTTTCAGTTGCTAGAGTACAGAGCTTCCTTATTTCTTGAAACCGTTTTTCAACCAAGATGTACAAAGCATCATTCGTCAAAGCAAAGAATGAAAAGTGAAGTTGTTTTATTAAAAAATTAACTCACACATGGTTCATTAATGTGCTGTTTTTGAAGCATCCATAATTTTCTGCCCTAAAGTAACCTCACACAGAAACACTGATACTCAAAACTGCACCAAAATGCCAGACCTTTTTTTAAAAAGATACACCTCCAGCATTTATCTTGAAGTTCGCTATTAGAGCACGTTAATATTTTACATAGAACAAATATTCCATTCAAAAAACAATTTTAAATACCAACAATTTTGCCTGTAAAGAATGTTATACTTCCAGAAAATTAACAAGATATTTTTTTTTTTAAAAAGGCGTCAGAAATACACATTCCAAGCTTAAATCATCGGTAAAAATGATGTGCCATAACGTGACTGTCAATTGGGTTAAACGGTTTGTTCATTCACTGTCGAATTTGATGGAGTTGACAGTCATGGCGATGGAGCCACCTCGGTAACTTCCTCGCTTCTTCTTTGTCTTCTCGTGCCGGAAGGATTTCCCTCGGGTGAATTTTAAATCATGATTAGCTTTCTCACCCCAGTCTCCCGATGCCCCTCTCTGTAAGCAAATGGCCAATGATGATGAGTGTACCACCAGGACTACACGACACACGGCAAAAAAACTTCAGCCTGACCACTCGTTGAGAAACCTCAAATGTACGACATGCCCCGAGATCTGAGAGCTCTCCGATGCCTTAGGGCAGCAGGTGTATAATGTGCTCAATGGGGAAAGATCAGAAAGATGCAGACGGGCATAAGCAGCATTTAAACAAGATGCACAGGGCACATATTGCTTACAGCGAGTGATGGGTGCCTACAATGCACCTCCAGGGAGGGTGTGGAAGCAGATACGACAGAGGCTTTGAGATAGTCACAAGGATAGCAGGTAATGGAGGGATAAGGATGACATGCAAGCTGATGAGATTAATTTATAATGGTAGTGTACAGAACAGACATTGTGTTTCAAAGGGCTTGTTCCTGTGCTGTACCTTTCGAATGTTTTATGCTTAAGTCTGGAGCAGTGTAAGCAAATAAAAGCCATAACCGTTCCAGCGGGTATAGAGGGGTTAGGCACAGTGGAGAAAATAACAGCTTTGAAATAGCATCTCCAGTCCAAGCTTACCTTAGCAGTAAACGCATTATTTGAAAAACGTGGATCAATTTCAACTTCGTCTTCTCTTACTCTACGGAAAGGAGTATTAGGTTGAAGCTTGTTTATACAAAAGAAAAATGGGGAACAAAGCATATTAACAATACACATTTTATATGTTGGGCAACTATGAAAGATGAGGAAATATCCCACCCCTAGTTATCAATAAACAAAGCATGGAAGAACAAGGAACTGCAGATGTTAGTTTACAACTAAAGACACAAAGTGCTGGAGTAACTCATTGGGTCAGGCAGCATCTGTGGAGGACATGGGTAGGTGACGTTTCGGGTCTTACATGGCTTACCCCTTAAGAATAAGGGGCAAGCCATTTAGAACAGAGATGAGGAAACACTTTTTCGTTGTAGGTCTGTGGAATTCTCTGCCTCAGACGGCGGTGGAGGCAGGTTCTCTGGATACTTTCAAGAGAGAGCTAGATAGGGCTCTTAAAGATAGCGGAGTCAGGGGATATGGGGAGAAGGCAGGAACAGGGGTACTAATTGGGGATGATCAGCCATGATCACATTGAATGGTGCTGCTGGCTCGAAGGGCCGAATGGCCTACTCCTGCACCTATTGCCTATTGGCTTCATACCAACTTGAAGCGTGACCCACCTACATTCTCCAGAGTTGCTGCCTGACCCATTGAGTTACTCCAGCATTGTGTTTGTCAGCTTAACACTGCTGCAGTTTAGACATGCAAGTGTAGCTGCAGTGAGGTTGCCCGACACTAATCTTTCCAGCAACACTGCAGTAATTCTTTATTGTTATCCTTCCAATGCCATCTACAAATTGAGGCAATCATTTGGATGGCCAATTGCATTTTACTAGGAGGCCAACACTAAATTTGATAAAGGCAAGGCAGAGGGGAACAGCTAGATACAGACTCCTCATATACAACTTATCGCAAATATATACAACTAATGAAATCTACATACCAAGATTAAATATTTCAGCATAAATGGCTGTTCTATGACTTATAATAGTTAAATGTCTTTAGCAAAACATAATTAGCAAAAGAAGCTACAAAGTAATTAAACACTTATGTTCTGGAATTTCTGTTTGTAACATAATTAGCCAATTGCAGCCAACACCATCGTCATAGACACAGAAATATATTGCACAGAAACCGAGCACATGCTGTCCATCAACTACCACTTTTCAATTGTCCACACGGGTCCCATGTTTTAATCTCCCCTCGTTCTCATCACCCCCCCCCCCCCCCCCCCCCCCCACACGCACAAGGGACAACTGACAGCAGCCAATTAGCTGACAAATCTGTAACTTTGGGGATGTGGGAATAAACCAGAGGACCTGGGAGAAACCCAGATGGTCACAGGGGATAACATGCAAAATTCCCACAAATGACAGCCGAGGTCAGGATCAAACCTACATCTCTGGCGCTGGGAGGCAGAGGTTCCAGCTGATGCGCCACTGTGCTGTCCTTCTCTAGAACCCTTTTGTCATTTGATGCCGTTGGGTTCCGAAGGTGCAGTGAATCAGGGAAGGTGGAACAGCACAGTATCGTCAGCACTGCAACCGCAGAACTCAGTAAATAACCCCTCACAGCAGAGAACCTTGCACAGTGCATGTTGGAATCTAGTTGAACCAAGTCAATGTGGGTCCAGTGGCTGATTTGGTGGTCATGAGTCCTCGCCTTCCCCTCACTCGCCCTTGTGGGAAATTAACAGTGCACATTGCTATTTCCTATCAAACTGCAATGCTAGCAATTACACATGTACAGCCAGCAGGCAAAAAAAAGGCTTAACTACACTGTCACCTGGACATATACAGGATGTGCGTAAATGATGCAGTGATTAGGGCAAGGTATTTGAAGTCTAGTGTAAGTATATCTTCACAAAGGCAGGTAATTAATTCTAGTACAATGAGGCAAGAGATAGAATGATAAGGAATCCAACCTGATTATCACTTGCCATCTTGGATTTGGATTTCTAAAAACAGAAAAATTAGAGTTATGAATTGATAAGATTCAGTCCAATATTTCCAGAAAAATTCAACAAATGATGCTTTGCACTTAATAATCTCCATGCAAATATCTTAAATTCATATCAATGCCATGAAACTAAACTAGTGTTCATTTTCAAAAAAAGATTTTAAAATATTTTTAATGAAACGTTCCCAACATGGCTTCACCTTTTTAGTTTTTGGAACTGTGTTTGGAGTCTTCGACTGTTTCTTGACCACGTCACCTTTATCAACTTGCATTTTAGGTCCCTTCTTCGTCTTGGTATTCACCGTGCCTGAGTCAAAATATAATTGGAACCATTAACCATCGGGGCAGCGGTAGAGCTACTGCCTCTCAGCCCAGACACCTGGGGTTGATCCTGACCACGGGTGATTATCTGTACAACGTTTGTACCTTCTCCCCGTGGGTTTTCTCCGGGCATCTCCGGTTTCCTCCCACACTCCAAAGACGTACAGGTTTGTTGGTTAATTAACTTGGTATAAATGTAAAAAAAAAAAAATTGTCCCTAGTGTGTGTGTAGGGTAGTATTAATGCACGGGGATCGCTGATTGGTGCGGACTTGGTGGGCCGGAGGGCCCATTTCCGTACTGTATCTCTAAACTAAAGGTGGCGAGAAGCCTGTGCACTGCAGGTTGTCAGCTATGAGGCAATAATTCACAACTGGCTCAGAAGACATTCGTTAGCTGGAGCATGTTGTTTGTGTCAGACTTCTATTAAAACAATGTACCATTAGTGTAATAATGGGAGTGAAGAGACTGCATTAAAACTACAGGTGTTCACTTTAATGTATAATGAAAACGTGGTAGAGAATACAAGATAAAAGACATAAATATGTGTTGCAGTAAAAGCAGTGCTGTTAGAGATACTGCCCTGAAAATAATGCCAACAGTAGCTCCCAGTTATATGAATTCACTTAAATGATTCAAAGTGGCCCTACTAGACTGCCTGGTGCGAGATCACTATGGTGAATTCTGCAGGCAAGGGCTGATAAAGGTCTGTGGGGTAGCACCTGCTGTATAATAGACCACCATTTAAGAGCAATGTCCTGTGGAACTTGATTCCCCTACCCTTGGACAAAGACCATGCACATTCACCCTATCTACCCCCATCATGGTGTGATCCACCTCCATAAGATCCTGCATTACAAGTTTACCTTTTCACTCGATTAATAAAAATATCAACCATGTACAAAGCTCACCATTTACTGACTTGGTGTTCTTTTCCTCCTCCTCAGATGTGGAAGAGTCATCTTCCGAGCTGCTTTCTGCTGCCTTCTTGGCGGGTGTTAAGGTGGGCGTTTTCACATCGTTGGGAACAGTCAGCTTGCCTTTTGGCTTCTCTTCCTCTGACTCTGAACTATCTGAGCTGCTGCTGCTGCTGTCGGCTTTTTTGGCCGCAGGCTTTGCGGGCAGTGAAGACGCGGCCTTTGCCTTTTGTAATTGGGCCACGGGGGTCTTCAACTGAGGCTCTTCGTCGCTTGAAGATTCTTCAGAACTGCTGCTATCGTCTTTCTTCACGGCTGAAGTTTTGCCTTTTACCACCACTGCTGAGGAATTGGTTTTCGGAGTTACCGCTGCAGCTTTGGTTTTCGCAGGGACCAGAACTTTTGCTGGAGGTTTTGCCGCTTCCTCCTCGCTGCTGGAGTCTTCTGAATCCGAGCTGCTTTCTTTGGCAGCGGCCTTAGCTGCTGGAGTGCTTCGCTTCCCTGGTTTTGCAGGTGCAGCAGTTGCTTTGGCAGCCGGTTTGATCTTTGCCGCAACCTTGGTCTTTTCGTCAGAATCACTGGAGCTGTCCGAGTCAGAGCTGATCTCCTGTGGCTTTGCTTGGGCTACAGCTGTTTTGGGTGCGGGTTTTGCAGCAGCTTTCAACTTAGGATTTGGTTTTGTTTCCTCTTCAGAGCTTTCAGAATCTAAATATTAGAGACAGTTATTACTCGGATATTAACAAAGACTTACAACTACTTTCATCAGCTGACAATTTCTGCCCCAAAAATCTCTCGCAGAAATGAAAAGCAAAATCAGATCTTTAGCCAAAAATAAAAGCACTGATTGTCAACTGAGATTGTACTCTCATGCTTCAAAGGATGGCTGGAAACCTCCTCCTGGATCAAAGATGACTGTGTTATCATTGGTACTCAAAAAGGACATCCCTTCTCACAAACTGCTGCTGCCAACCTGTTGCTATGTGTTTCCCCAAACAAAATGGCTGGGTCTATGGGACCATAAAAGGACCAAAAGATACCGAGAGCTAGTAAACATTTCTGAACGTCCCCAACATTCAGAAACACACGAGTGTTTAATTGTCATATGTACCAAAATAGAACAATTGGATAGGGTTGGATGGACATGGGCCACACACTGGCAAGTAGGACTAGAACAGATGTGGAACCGAGGGGCCTCTGTTCCATGCTGTATGACTATTAAAGTGGAAGCCATTCAACTAATTCAAAATCTATACATTTTAAACTCATCCTCTCCCTTGCAGCCGTCCCTCCCCATTCAAATTAATGAACTGCTTGTTCTATAAATTTAGTGCACAAATTCTTAATTTACCAACCTATGAATTTCAGCATGTGACGTTTACTACAATGTGTGGCGGTCATTGAGAAAGAGCCATGATGGTTACCTGCAATTTCCTGCCAAAATGATTAACTTCCCAAAGGCAACATGTACTCTAACTGCTAGTCTGCACACCGAAACAAAGACGGCTTGCATCTCATTCCCCTCTGAGTAATGAGATTGAGGACGTTCTCTTACCGGAATCGCTGTCCGAGCTGGAACTGGCCTTCTTGGCCGCAGGTTTCTGAGTGGCGGCAGCTGCCTTGGCCGGCGTGGGGCCAGCTTTCGTCTGGGTAATTGTCGCTGTCAGGAGAGAGAAGGGAGAGTCAGAGGGCAACATTCTACATCACGTTACGACGAGAGACAGCACTGTCGTCTTTATGGTAATCAATCCACCCAGCACACTGAAATTATCTTGAATAGAGCTAGAATTTCATTTTTCCTCATTATGAGCTTCCATACTTTCAAGATTCTTAATTTAATCCAATTTAGGCATTTTATTTATAACAAAATACTGACTACCAGGATATAGGATTATAACACCAGCTGATTTATTACATAATAAAAATCCAAACGACGGTCTTTGTCTTTTACTTCAGACGTCAAGGTATTTAGTTCGCTCTGAGTGATTACCGCTCCTGCTGTGTCCCGCAGACTTGCTCCCTTTCTCTCGCCTGATTCCGTACCTCCTGAGCTATCGTACCCCTTGTCAATTCAATAATACATTTTGTATCGTTTTCGTAGCTACATTTCGTCTGCAGATTGAACTGAACCCCAGTTGCTGCCTTGCCGATTGAACCATTCCCAGAATGGGATCCTTAGTAATCATCTTGCATTCAGCTACCAATGTCTTTTGCCTAAATGACATAGTTCTTTGGATGTTGTAACTCCTCTATTGTTCTCCTTCTCAATTTGCACTTGGCTCCTAATTGTTGTTGACAGACTTAATGTACCTTTGTCCCCAGTTCAAACGCAATGGCAGTGTTACTCAGTCTAACTTTCCCAATCTACAAGTTTTAAGCGTATTCTATTTTTAGTGCATTCCTCGCACTCAGCATGGTTTTTAAAGTTTAATTGACCATGGTTTATTTGATCTTATATCACGTTAACACCGAGTTCACACATATTGTTTTTGCTTTAACAATCTTTAAAACTATTTCATAACATTAACAATATTAAGACTATTTCACATTAGAAACATATCCAAGTATACGTTTAAAAACATTTTACAGTTTAAGCTGACTCGTACATTAATAAGTCAGTAAAGGTATTGCTGTCATCAGTTACAAACATTCCTTAAAATAAATCTTCCCGCATTGTTTGCTTGATACACAATTCCAGCCTGATAGTATATGGTAGAAACAAACATAAACTTATATTTAAACAGCACCTTCTACATTCCTTTTTACAACATATCAAATCAATTTACTACCAACTACTAAAAACAGAGTTAGCAATGTGTATCATTTACCAATCTAGTCTGACACTTACTGGCAGGTTTTAGGGGTGCCTCTTCATCACTGCTGTCCGAGCTGTCGTCTGAAGAGTCACTGATTTCCATTTTGGTCACTCCAGCGGCTGGTTTCTTCTTGGTCACGCCTGCAGCAGCCGCCTTCTTGGACGCATCCACAGCCGGCGCCTTCTTGGACGCCCCTGTGGCTACTGCCTTCTTGGCTGCACCCTTCTTCTTTGCAGCATCCGCCGCTGCAGCCTTCTTGGTTGCACCTGTAGCGGCTATCTTCTTGGCTGCACCTGCTGCCTTCTTCGCTGCTTTTACATTCTGAATATTAGGAGGTGGTACAGCACTGTACGAAACTGCTGGGGAAAGAGCAAAGGAAACCTCTCAAGACCGTTGTTAGATCATTAACCATCTCTCCTGGTCAATACCTGTCAGAACCCCGTAACTTCAACCCATTTGATTTTGGGATAGAGGGAAAGAAAAAGGATGGGAGTTAATAAGATTCACCAAACTTGCCCTTAACTATAGTCCTTCATCATATTTCCCAAGCTGAAGCTCAATATGTAAACAAATTGTACTATGAGTGTAGATGTGCTTGTACTGATGCACCAATTTTCACCTTGCTGTGCTTTGGTTTTCACAGGAGACTCATCATCTGAACTGTCAGACTCTTCACTGCTTGAACTCTCCTTTGCAGTGGCTGCTGCTGCTTTAGCCCGGGCCGCAGGTTTTGCATTTGTTGCCTTTCCAGCAGCAGGAGACTTGGCTGGCTGCGTTTTCTGTGGCACTACTTTCTGAAAATACAAAGAGTTAATATATCAACACATGAAACAAGATCAAGTGCCTGTGACCAAGTAAGATTTTTGCATCATGCCAGCATTCCTGTAACACTTAATTCATCAAATAGCAAACAAATCGATGCAAACATTCCCCTCAGAGGTAACAACAAGGGAATGGAGTGCAGCCAACACCTTCAAGGTGCACTTGTCAGAGCTAATTGTTTAATTTCGCTTTGTTCATCTCCGTAACTTTATTATAGATAATTATGTAAGGGATGTAATGTGCCCCCCAAATCTTGCATTGAGCCCCAAACAACACTGCATTTACATATGTTATTTGGTTAGACTCAGTTTAATGAGCACTAGGACTTGCGTAAGAATCTTGCCAAAAAAACCAGGGAACTCTTGTTTCACTGCACTAAGGATGGGAGATCATCAGTGCCACAGATCAGGTATTTAAATGATTTACCTGTGCAGGTGTTTGTGGTTTTGCTGCAGCCGAGTCTGAATCACTCGAGTCATCACTGGAATCATCTTCACTACTCTCCTCCGCTGCTTTAGTGACAGTTTTCGTAGTAGTTACTGAAAATAGAACATAGTTTGTTGGAAAAGAGTTCAATTCACCAGAATGCAGTAGAAAAAAAACCGACTTAGGAAACAAAACAAACAATATCACTACAACGTACATCCTGAACTCTATTATTTTGGCTGTTCACAAAACACAGTGTTGCCGAGTTGACCTAATTTTACCTTTTTAATTACTTAACACCTCTTCTAGCCACAACCAGACACCTTGGGGGTAATAGTAAGCATAGACTTTGGCCTCTACCTGGTTTCACAGGAGCTTTTGCAACAGGTTTCTCATCTTCTGAACTGTCCGAATCTTCGCTGCTGGAACTTTCATCTTTTTTTCTAACAACTGGCTTGCCGGCTGGAACTGCTTTACTTGCAGGAGCTGCGCTTTTAACAGTGACGGCCTTCTGCTGAATCAGAAAAAAGGAAAAAAACAGAAAATAATTTGTGTGATTAAATAACGTGATAATTAAACGTTAACCGTCTCTGAACAATTCTGACAAATCTGCAAAGAAATCATAAGGAGAATATAGAAAAGACAATTTGTTCTTGTTTGCACATTGAACATTCACTAAAATATTCTACAGCTGCGAACTCCAAGATTAAAACAATCATCACGAGACAGAATATTAGTCTTTGCCCATCACGTTTCTCCTTCGCAATAGAGGAAAAGTAAAATAGTTTTAGGTTTATTATGGTCACATGTACCAAGGTACAGTGAACATTCCTTACCAACATAATGTTTCAGTGAGCCTATGTCATTAAAACCGGCGATTAACACAACTGCAGCAGAACCACCACATAAGTAAATGTGCTCAGACCTGTGCTGGTTTCTTTTCTTCTTCAGAATCCGAAGAACTTGAATCTTCACTACTACTGCTATCCTTTTTCGTTACAACGTTTTTGGCAACGGGTTTGCTTACTGCAGGTGTCGGCGGCTTGCTCACTGCATAAATAATAAACAGCAGAGTCAAGGTGAGAATGTTTCACTGCAAGTTTAATGCACCTCATTGGTGTTTATACACCGTTCCCCCACTCCCAAGATTTTCTTCTTCCTCGTTGTGATTTATTCTGAGAAATCTCTCTCCAGCAGTGCTTGTTAAAAACACACATTTGAGATTGAGAATAACATTAATCTTCAGTTAACCAAATCTATAACTGTGTCCTGTAGTGAAAACGTTTGGCATATTTTGTCATACCTGGTTTCTTTGCAGTGTCTTCTTCAGAACTGTCTGAACTGTCTGAGCTACTGGAAGATTCATCTTTCTTAAGCCGTTTTGCAGAAGGACCATTAGGTACTGCCTTCCTTTTCTCTGGTTTTCCAGAAGACCTGTGGTGATTTAGAAGAAGTTTTTTACGAAGCAGTCAATAATCTAGCCCAGAAAACATAGATGACCAAATGCCTCCATTGATAATCTTAGGGTGACTTCTGTGAGAACTTCAAAACTTTCATCAATGATTATTGGATCAAGGTGACTTAATTAAGTAAGCCTGGAATAAAATAGCCCGCAGGAGAATGTCACAGAAACGCAACTTGTTGATTAGTTCCATTCAGGGAAGATAATAAGCCATCCACCAACGACACTGTCTTTCTGAATCTCCCAATACACAACAACACAGCTGATTCTTAACGATTCACTACACATGGTTATGGGAAGTAAGCATTAGATTTTAAATGCTAGCCTTACCACCAGTACCTTTACATTGGTAATTAATCTTTAACATGGGTCTCTTCGGGGAAATTAAGAGTACTCGGAACTAAACAGATAAAATTCAATGTTCAGCACATCAGCAAGACGCAGTTGAATATGTGTTTACCAGATTGTTTATCATGAAAAGTTTATTTAAATTACTGTAAATTTAGGATGCAATGGAGCGAAGTGAGCAGATCGAACATGCGGTTAGCAGCTATCGAATGGAAAATGCCACCACCACATTTTACAATGTGCATGGAGAGTACACTGGCACAACTAACAAGTTTAATCCGAACTCTGGTACCACCTGTATTGTATTTGCACATCTCACTGTGGATCCCCCAATTCCACTGGTTTCCTCCTAATCCCAAAGACATGCAGGTAGTAGATTAACCGGCCGCTTAAAATTGGACTAGGTGTACATTTGTCTAAATAAGAGTTTTGCGGTCCACAGGGACTCTCTGGGTTAACGGCCTGCTTCTGTGCTGCAGACATAGAGCAGGATTTAAACCCAAGGGCAATAAGAAAATCATGATTTAGAACTTACTTCACCCAGAAGTCAAAAATGTCCACAAGAGAAGGAGACTTTATATCTGGAAGTTTCTGAAAACACAAACAGAAATACAAAATATAAATATACAGATTTCATCATTAAATGGAGAAATTACAGATAATTTTACTTTTTGGAAGATTTCAATACACTAAAATCTACAGGAATATACAAGGTAGCTTGTGTTAAATTTAAATGGTCATTGACAATGGACATGATTTTAATTTAATAGTGGCTTGCAGGGAATGAAGAACAAGAAGTGTGGCACCTTCGTTCAAGAACGGCAAAAGAGCTAAGTCAGGTAATTACAGGCAAGCAAGTCTAACATCTGGGATGGCAGGACTTTCATATGAAGAAAGACTGGATAGACTCGGATTGTACATGCTAGAATTTAGAAGATTGAGGAGGGATCTTATAGAAACTTACAAAATTCTTAAGGGGTTGGACAGGCTAGATGCAGGAAGATTATTCCCGATTTTGGGGAAGTCCAGAACTAGGGGTCACAGTTTAAGGATAAGAGGGAAGTCTTTTAGGACCAAGATGAGAAAATCATTTTTTACAGAGAGTGGTGAATCTGTGGAATTCTCTGCCACAGAAGGTAGTTGAGGCCAGTTCATTGGCTATATTTAAAAGGGAGTTAGATGTGGTCCTTGTGGCTAAAGGGATCAGGGGGTATGGAGAGAAGGCAGGGATTGGATACCGAGTTGAGCCATCATATCGAATGGCGGTGCAGGTTCAAAGGGCCGAATGGCCTACTTCTGCCCCTATTTTCTATGTTTCTATCAGTACCAGGGAAATTATTGGAACAATTCTGAAGAGCAGGATTAATCTGAATTTGATGGCAGGAAATTGATCAGGGATTACCACCTTGGCACTGGTGAGGGACACCCTTCCTGACTGGTTTAGCTGTATTTTTAGAGCAGCTTCAGGAGAGAAACAGTTGATTTAGAAGTATGGTCTTGGACGAGATTCTAAATAGGACATTAGTCCTAGAGCGCAAACCTTGGAATATCAGGCAACTTGACAAAATGGATTCCAATTGAGTCCAGTGATAAGCAGAGGGCAATGGTCAAGGATTGTTTATGCTATTTCTCCACAAGTGCCAGCGTGTGGAGATGGGGGCTCCGCCTGAGCCCAGCCTGTGAATGTGGAGCAGAACAACAAACAGCCAACCATGTCATCTCCGGGTGCCTGCTCTACCACACACCAAATGGAGCGCAGGGCCTGGCAGACATTGACGCAGGGACAACAACCTGGCTGCTCAACACCCACCCGGCTTGAGATCTAACTATTCCTTTTGTTTATGTTTCATTCGCAAGAAGAAGTTTATGCTATTGGAATCCTGCGACCAGGTGTCCTGCACAGATTAGTGATGACTATTTGCTTCATGAATTAACAAACTGTATGTAGTTGTGGAAAGTACAATCAATAAATATGAGCATAACCATTTGGCTCGGCTGTTGGTTGTTAGGGGGATAGTCTTTTGCTATGACACGATATTGTCATTTTAATATTATGGTTATCTTATCTTAATATTAGTAAGATATTATTACCCACCAGGTCCACATCAGTGAAGATTTACCAGGATCTAGACTGTTATAGGGAGACGGTACACAAAAATGCTGGAGAAACTCAGCGGGTGCAGCAGCATCTATGGAGCGAAGGAAATAGGTGACGTTTCGGGCCGAAACCCTTCTTCATATAGGGAGACGTTGGGCAGGCTGGGAATTGTTCACAGAAGACAGATGGTCTTATGGAGGTGTATAAAACACGAGGAGCATAGCTACGACGACTGCAGTCTTTTTACCCAGGGTAAAGAATCAAAAAATATAGGGCACAGGTTTAAGGTGAGAGGGGAAAGATTAATTGGAACCTGAGGAGCAACTTTTCAGAGAGCAGTGGGCATATGGAACAAGCTGTCAGAGGAAGCAGAAACTATAACACATAAGATTTGGAGGGATATAGATAACACACAGGCAAATCGGCCTCGATTAGATGGGGCATCTTGGTCGTCATGGACCAGTTGGTCTGAAGGGGCTGTTTCAGTGCTGTATGACTACTGCCTTGTGATTGAGGCAGTGCAGCGTAGGTTCACCAGATTGATCCCTGGGATGGCGGGACTGTCATACGAGGAAAGATTGAAAAGACTAGGCTTGTACTCACTGGAGTTTAGAAGGATGAGGGGGATCTTAGAGAAACATATAAAATTATAAAAGGACTGGACAAGCTAGATGCAGGAAAAATGTTCCCAGTGTTGGGCGAGTCCAGAACCAGGGGCCACACAGTCTTAGAATAAAGGGGAGTTGTGAATTTGTGGAATTCCCTGCCACAGAGGGCAGTGGAGGCCAAGTCACTGGATGGATTTAAGAGAGAGTTAGATAGAGATCTAGGGGGCTAATGGAATCAAGGGATATGGGGAGATAGGAGGCACGGGCTATTGATTGGGGACGTGCTGGCTCGAAGGGCCGAATGGCTTCCTCCTGCACCTATTTTCTATGACTCCAGCTACCCAACCCAGAGTCATATCTTCTCCCCTAGATGGACTTCCAGGCATGTACATACACATAGGGTTCAGATCCCATCCCATTCCCTCCTCCCTCCCACCCCTCCCGATCCCCCATCCCCATAGTGAGGGCACTGGTTCTAACTGTCCAGAGGCACACCGGGGGAATATGGTATTACATATAGAAACATAGAAAATAGGTGCACTAGGCCATTTGGTCCTCCGAGCCTGCATCCAGGGTACCTACAGGTAGGTGTTACTCAGGTGCGCGAAGGTGGCCATGACATATCCAGGTGTGCACGTGTACACGCACACACGAATACCCCAGGGAGCGCGCACACGTGGATAACGAATGTCCCCAGTGGGCGCGCACACGCGGACAATGACCCCCCACGGGTGCGCGTTCACGCTGCGGGGCGGCCGCGTGCTCGCCCACAGGCCGGGGCCCCTCGGCCCTCATGGCGCGGCCCGGGGAGTGAGGGGGGGGGGGGTTCGCGGCCCCACACGCCCCGGCCGGGGACAGCCAGGCAGGCTCACCACGTTGGCCTGCTTGAGGAAGGCCTTGGCCGCCTTGTCGAACTTGTTGTGCAGCAGGAAGGTGTAAACCTGCGGGTACAGGTCACTCGGCACCGACCGCGACTCCATCTTGTCCTGCCGCCGGGACACACTGCGCCCGCCGGGACACACTGCGCCTGCGCACCCCCTGCCGCCGGGACACACTGCGCCTGCGCAACCCTGCCGCCGGCCGGGACACACTGCGCCTGCGCACCCCTGCCCCCGCCGGGACACACTGCGCCTGCGCACCCCTGCCGCCGGCACACACTGCGCCTGCGCACCCCTGCCGCCGGGACACACTGCGCCTGCGCACCCCTGCCGCCGCCGGGACACACTGCGCCTGCGCACCCCTGCCCCCGCCGGGACACACTGCGCCTGCGCACCCCCTGCCCCCGCCGGGACACACTGCGCCTGCGCACCCCTGCCCACCACGTGGGCCCACCCCACCACGTGGGCCCAGCCAACCCCTCACACCCGCATGCGCAGTCAGCCACCACACCCAGCCAGGCTTTGCATCAGACCCAAGGCCATTCAGCCCATCTGGGCTGTGCTGGATGTCAAGACTCAAGTGTAAATGGTCAAGCGTCCAGAGTCAAGGGTCAAGTGTAAATGGTCAAGTGTCAAGGGTCAAGTGTCCAGAGTCAAGTGTAAATGGGCAAGTGTCAAGACTCAAGTGTCAAGTGTCCAGAGTCAAGTGTAAATGGGCAAGTGTCAAGGGTCAAGTGTCCAGAGTCAAGTGTAAATGGTCAAGTGTCAAGAGTCAAGTGTAACAAGGGTCAAGTGTCCAGAGTCAAGTGTAAATGGGCAAGTGTCAAGGGTCAAGTGTCCAGAGTCAAGTGTAAATGGTCAAGGGTCAAGTGTCCAGAGTCAAGTGTCAAGGGTCAAGTGTCCAGAGTCAAGTGTAAAGCAAGGGTCAAGTGTCCAGAGTCAAGTGTAAAGAGTCAAGGGTAAAGTGTCAAGGGTCAAGTGTCCAGAGTCAAGTGTAAAGTGGTCAAGTGTCAAGTGTCAAGTGTCAGTGGTCAAGTGTCAAGTGTCCAGAGTCAAGTGTAAATGGTCAAGTGTCAAGGGTCAAGTGTCCAGAGTCAAGTGTAAATGGTCAAGTGTCAAGGGTCAAGTGTCCAGAGTCAAGTGTAAATGGTCAAGTGTCCAGAGTCAAGTGTAAATGGGCAAGTGTCCAGAGTCAAGAGACAAGACAAGAGACATTTATTATCACATACACCAATTGGTGCAGTGAAATATGTGGTCACCTATACAGCCATACGAATTTAAAAAAAAGAACACAGAACACGATAGTCTTTAACCCAAACATCCCCACACAGCGGAATCAAAGTTTCCCACTGTGAAGGAAGGCACCAAAGTTCAGTCATCCTCCTCTGTTATTCTGTTGTTCACCCGTGGTCGGGGCCTCCCCCCTCTTTCACCGCTACGGGCAGCCCGATGTTCAGGCCCTCTCGCCGGGATGATGGAACTCTGACGTCGGAACGGGAGAACAATCTCAGCGCCTTGGTTTCTGGAGGGAGAGACAGATTGCATTTTGTCGTACTGATGTGTAGGAAGGAACTGCAGATGCTGGTTTACACCAAAGATAGACACAAAATGCTGGATGAACTCAGTGGGTCAGGCAGCATCTCTGGAGTAAAAGGAATAGGTGACGTTTCTGGTCGAGCCCCTTCTTCAGTATTGTCATATGTCCCAGATAGAACAATGAAATTCATACTTGCAGCAGCATAACAGTGTCTTGGACTGTGGCTTGGACTAATGGTACATAGGCACGGCTTTAATCCCAGTCCCATCAACTGACTTTAATATGGGAATAAAGGCAGCAGCTTTTAGACACAAAGGAACTGCAGAGGCTGTTTAATACACAAAAGGACACAAAGTGCTGGAGTAACTCAGCAGGACAAGCAACATCTCTGGAGCACTTGACCAGGTGTTTGGTTTAGTTTAGAGATACAACATGTAAACAGGCCCTTCGGCCCACCAGGTCCATGCCGTCCATCGCTCAACCGTTCACACTAGTTCTACGTTATCGCACTCTTTCATCCACTCCCTATACACCAGGGGCAGTTTACAGAGGCCAATTAACCTACAAACCCGCATGTCTTTGGGATGTGGGAGGAAACCAGAACAACCGAAGGAAACCTATGCGATCACAGGGCGAATGTGCAAACTCCACACTGACCTGAGGTGAAGGTTGAACCTTCAGCGCCTGAGGTGAAGGTTGAACCCGTGTCTCCGGCACCGTGAAGCAGCAGCTCTACCAGCTGTACCAATGTGCTGCCCCTATGGACACAAGCTGAATGCCTATTACAGCAACTGGACTGTTGATGTTTAATTGGAGAGTAAAAAGAAGCAGTTGTTGTAGCCAAGAGGCTACCAGATTGTCAGAAAAGCACAGTTAACATGTTTTAAAGAAGGAAATCCTTGGATCTTACAGGATCTTGTTATGTGAGTCCAAAACAGCAACGATGTGGCTGAGATCAGTGGAATCAGTGGAACCTGTGAAAGTGAGTAGAACTGATAGTCTATCTCTTATGTCTTATGAACTCAAATTTCACTACACCAATTGGTGTATGTGACAATAAATGTTGTTTGTTATGTGGTTCGCAGAATGACAACCAAAGATATATTTCTTCCCAGTCTGAAGAAAGGCCCGAAAAGTTACCTATCTCCTTCACTCCATAGATGCTGCTGCACTATGCTGCAGTTTCTCCAGCATTTTTGTGTACCCCCGATATATTTCTTCCCCCTGGTTCCTACGTTCCTTGAGGTGCATAAACACCTGCTGCACCAGAATAAAGTGTTGCATGTTCCTACTGCAGAAGGGAAAAAAAATCTCTGCTTTCAGAATACAACTTGAAACATATGAGGATGTTTGAGACATTTGATTTGTAAAATGTGACATTTATGACATATTGCAACTTTAACGAGGGCATCTGCTCCTCGACACAGATAAAAACAAGCTCTTCCTGCCTCCGGTGAGCACGTGGTTTGGTACACGTGATATTTGACTAAACATGCCCACGGTTAACAAGGCGACAGAATATATAGGTGTAGATGCTGGAATCTTGAGCAAAACTAGAAGTGCTGGAGGAACGTTACTCTATCGTTACTCTATTGTACTCCAGAAGTGCTGGAGGAAATTTACTATACTTTGATCTGGTATTTTATTGGTTCACATGCTTGATCAATGGTGTTTTATCATTAATGTTTTATTATTATTAATGTTTAGTGTTTTCTGAGTCATTCGTAACTGTCACGGTATGTCATGTTGTGGGCGGAGCACCAAGGCAAATTCCTTGTATGTGAATACTTGGCCAATAAACTTACTTACTTACTTACTTACTTACTTACTTACTTAGACTTCAGCACAGTGGGGGTGGCACAGTTATCCTCATCCTTTTGCCCATCTATACTAATCCCATTTACATGCATTAGGACCATATTCTTCTATCCCTTACATATTTTCTAAATGCCTCTTAAACAGAGTGATTGTTTGTGATTCCACCACCTCCTCTGGCAGTGCATTTCAGATATCAAGCACTCTCTGTGTAAAATACTTACTTTAAAACTTCCCCTTCTCACTATAAAAGAATACCCTAAAATCAAAAAGTATAATGATAATAAATAAATAAAATAATTTTAAAAATCATCAAAATAAAAGCAACCAATTTCCCTCTCCTCCACCTGTCCGCACCCTCAACGACATCTCCTATGACTCCTCTCACATTCTCCAAGTTAAAGGAGTAGCCATTGGTTTCATTAGCTTCACCGCCAACTTCGACCCTGCCCTCGAGTTCACCTGGATTATCTCTGACACCTCTCTCCCCTCTCTTGATCTCTTTGTCTCCATCACAGGAGACAGAATATCAACTGATGTCCACCACAACCCTACCAACTCCCACGCTTCCTCCCACTCCCAAAAGGTCTAGAAAATTCAAACATTTTCACCCTCAACTTATATATATTCATCAACTGTTTCATCGGTTCCCTGGTTGGATGTAAACAACCTGTAGCTGCTGAAACCTTCTGTTGGCATTCGATTAACAGTTCCCTTCAAGTTTCTCACTCTGTTATGAGACCTTGCTGTAGTTTGTGGGGCATGGGGACTCACAAAGATTTCTTTCGCTTCCAGCCTAGACAGTTCATTCTTTCTTAACGCATAGAGCCTTGGTTTTCTGGTATCATTCTTATAAATCTTCCCAACATCACCTCCTCGACATTCTATTTATAACATGGCAGCATTTTATGGACTAATACAGGCTTGTATACCTTAACTCTAAATAAAGCAGAGCTAGTGAGGGTAGCAGTAGGAGGACAGGACAGATGGATGGCTGAGGAGTTGGTGCGGGGACCAGGATTCTGATTTCTGGACCATTGGGAACTCCTCTGACGTGTACAAGAGACGCGGGTTGCACCTGAACTGGAGGGGCAGCAACATCCTTGCAGGGAGATAGTCACAAAATGCTGGAGTAAGGGCCTCTCCCACTTTCATGACCTAATTCACAACCTTTTTTACTCGTGGACATTTTTCATCAGGCTAGAAAAGATGTCCCGACCTACTTGATGCCACGAGTACCTACGACTGGCATCACGACCTACCTATGACCTCCCACGACCTCCTACGACCATGCTGCGAGTATGAGTTAAGGGCAAACTCGGCAGAGGTCGTGAATTAGGTTGTGGAAGTGGGACAGGCCCTTAACTCAGCGGGACAGGCAGCGTCTCTGGATAGAAGGAATGGGTGACGTTTTAGGTCGAGACCCTTCTTCAGACTTTGTGTCTATCTTCGGTTTGAATCAGCATCTGCAGTTCCTTCCTGGCAGAGAGGCTTGCTAGTGCTACGAGGGAGGGTTCAAACTAGAATGGCAGGTGGGGTGGGAACCAGAGAGAGTGGAGGTTATGATCAGTTCAGCTGGGCATCATGTTCGACACCATCATTTCTGTGCTGTACTGTGCTATGTTCTCTGTAACCCATGCTTGATTTATGTATATTTTAACCATGGTAAATTGTGGCACAGCTTTTCACAATTTCATCTAATGTTCATTATTACTCATAACCCCGTGTTTCTTTATGACAAACCCACCACAATATTTTATTCATTAAACCCAATTAAACATATATATATCCATGAGTTTTTCTCAGATTGTCAAAAATAAAGGTGACTCAAGCGACCTTCTTTAACAAAATAACACGAATGCTGCAGTCTGAAATAAATATAGAAAATGCTGGGAATAGTTATAATTTTCCCACTTACCATGAGAGGTCTCTTATGTGAAATCAGTGTTTCTCTCTGCATTGATGCCACTTGATGTGGTGTGTACTCTTTACATTGTCGTTATTATTTTACTTATTCTGCATTTCACTTCTGTTTGCAGCTTTGACTATATTGGAATAGCTTGGTAATTGTCTGTCCTTACTTGAGCTGGTAAAGTGGTAGTAAACGTCATGTTTACCAAATACTATTGAAACTGAAATGTTATGCAGCGGTAGAGTTGCTGCCTCCCAGCACCAGAGACCTGGGTTCGATCCTGACTACAGGTGCTGTCTCTACAGAGTTTGTACATTCTCCTCGTGACCAAGTGGATTTTCTCCAGGTGCTCTAGTTTTGTCCCACACTCCAAAGACAGGTTTGTAGGTTAAATGGCTTTGGTGAGTTGGAAAAAAAAAATTGTCCACAGTCTTAGAATAAAGGGGAGGCCATTTAAAACTGAGGTGAGAAAAAAACTTTTTCACTCAGAGAGTTGTGAATTTGTGGAATTTTCTGCCACAGAGGGCAGTGGAGGCCAAATCACTGGATGGATTTAAGAGAGAGTTAGATAGAGCTCTAGGGGCTAGTGGAATCAAGGGATATGGGGAGAAGGCAGGCACGGGATATTGATTGGGGACAATCAGCCATGATCACAATGAATGGCGGTGCTGGCTCGTAGGGCCGATGGCCTCCTCCTGCACCTATATTCTATGTTTCTATGTATATGGGGTTAGCATATGGGGTGATCGCTGGTCGGCACGGACTCAGTGGGCCGAAGGGTCTGTTTCCGTGCTGTAACTCTAAAGTCTAAAAAAATGTTGGAGGAACACAGCAACTCAGACAGCATCTGCGGAATGA
Source organism: Leucoraja erinaceus (assembly GCF_028641065.1). Taxonomy (NCBI): domain Eukaryota; kingdom Metazoa; phylum Chordata; class Chondrichthyes; order Rajiformes; family Rajidae; genus Leucoraja; species Leucoraja erinaceus. The sequence goes on along the minus strand of NC_073410.1, from coordinate 2,010,184 downwards.
AATGGACAGAGGATGTTTCCAACTGGGATCTTTTATCAGTGGTTGTTTTTTTGCTGCCCATTTCCTTCGACAGTGGAGGTTATGATAAGCAGGCAGAAGAGATCAGTTCCCCAGCTGTTTATTTTCCACAAGATTTCAGCAACTGCAGTTTCTTGTGTCTTCATTTATATGAGAACAACTGGGAAAAAAACAAGGAAATTGGATTTGCACAAACTTTCTAATTTTTGGATGATTATTTTATGAGGTGATTTCTGCAACTCTAAAGTTGCAATGCAAAATGGAAAACAAAATGGAGGCCTAATTTACAAAATGATATTACTCACTAATTTACTATTACATGTTCTCAGTAGTTTTTATCAGTTGACTTTGTTCAACATACAAAGTCAGTCTATCAAAAATCAGGATGACTATTGCTAATTCATAAAAAAACATGTGAATGCTGTGAATATGAAATAAATATATGCATAGCAATAAAGCGCATTTGAGGATGAATTAAAAGAAGCTACTGGTTAATATATATGTTTGTGTAACTTGGTTTCCATCCATATCAGTCACCAATCTGTTATATTGGCTCAGCTTGGTTGTGTGTTTTCCTTTTGTTTCCTTTCCTCTTTTACTTTCTCTGAGTGGAGGACATGTCCAGACTCAGCGTCCAGGCATGTCCTCTTTATAAAGTAATAGAGCGGCAGAGCTTGGAAACAGGCCCTTCAGCCCACCTTGTCCATGCAAACTAAGTAGGCATACTGGGCTAGTCCCATCTGCCTGCATTTGGCTCGTAGCCTCCAAACCCTTCCTCTGCATATATCTGTCTAAATGTCTATTGAAAGCCATCAAGCACTGTATTTCACAAGACCTACATTCTCTTGTCTATGTTCTCCCTCTCTAACTGCCCCCATTCACTCATCAACCATTGATCAGATATCTTGTTTACATCTAATCTCCATGGTCACCATGTGTGACTTTATTTCACCCCCCCCCCCTCCTCCCAAGTCCCACATGCCACAATAAGCTTCTTTGCTGGCCTTCCCAGTTATGACCAAGAGTCTTTGATCTGAAACATTCATCCTGTTTCTCTTCCCATCGATGCAGCCTGACCTGACCTGACCATTTCTTTTGATTTTAAATTTCCACATCTGCATTAAAAAAAAAAGTTCATCAGTGATGCAGCTGGTAGAGCCACAGCCTCATGGTGCCAGAGTCCTAGGTTGGATCCTGACCTCCAGTGCTGCCTGTGTGGAGTTTGCCCGTTCTCCCTGTGACCCCCGTGTATTTCATCTGGATGCTCTGCTTTCCCACAGCCCAAAGACATGTGGGTGTGTAGGTTAATTGGCCTCTGTAAATTGCCTCTTGTGTGTAGGGAGACAAATGAGAAGCTGGGATAACATAGAACTAGTGTGAATGGGTGATCGATGGTCAGCATGGACCCGGTGGGCCGAAGGGCCTGTTTCCAAGTATCTCTAAACTAAACTAATTTGTTGATGCATAAAGAAAGACACAAAGTGCTGGAGTGTTGATGCATTTGTCTGCATTAAAAATGTGTTCTTTTTGTCCATAAGATGGCAGCATCTACATTGTGTGCATTCCAACAGTGCAACAAAAAAACAGGTCGCTCTCAAAGGACGTCTGTCCACCTGCTCGTAATGCAATAAAACAAACTCCTGCAGGAACTCAACGGGTCAGGCAGTATCTGTGGAGGGAGAGGGGTAGTTGATGTTTTGGTCCTGGTGCAAGGTCTCAACCCGAACCTTTGACCATCTCTCTGCCTCTACAAACACTGCCTGACCTGCTGAATTCCTCCAGCTATTTCTTTACTGCTCCAGATTACAGCATCTGCAGTCTCTTGTCTCTCCACTGATCTCATTATGCAGCTTTTCCCACTGTTTAAATGCACACTGCAGAGGGAATTGCGGAATCTTGCACTCATTCAGTATGTTCTGCCCACACCAGCACTTTCTTTGACCCACATTTCATGAACATAAAGTTATCCTGCAGAATCATATGAGGCTTAGAATCATAGAAGTTGATAACAAAGCAAAAGGCCATTTGGCACAACAAATTCATGCTGCATAAAAAAAACCTAGATTGGCTGATCCCATTTTCCACCTCTAGGTCCATATCCCTTGTATTTCAAGTGGTCACCTTGCCTTCAGTGAAGTGGCACAATTTATGTATAGTGCGACTTGCATTGAATTGTATACAAAAATGAATTTCATTGTACCTTGGTAGGAGTAGAACTAGGCAATTCGGACTGTCATGTGTTAGACAGAGTGGAGCGGCTGGGCTTGTATACACTGGAATTTAGAAGGATAAGAGGGGATCTTATTGAAACATAAAAGATTATTAAGGGATTGGACACGCTGGAGGCAGGAAACATGTTCCCGATGTTGGGGGAGTCCAGAACCAGGGGCCACAGTTTAAGAAAAAGGGTAGGCCATTTAGAATGGAGATGAGGAAAAACTTTTTAATCCAGAGAGTTGTGAATCTGTGGAATTCTCTGCCTCAGAAGGCAGTGAAGGCCGATTCCCTGGATGCTTTCAAGAGAGTGTTAGATAGAGCTCTTAAAGATAGAGGGATATGGAGAGATGGCAGGAATGAGGCACTGATTGTGGATGATCAGCCATGATCACAATGAATGGCGGTGCTGGCTCGAAGGGCCGAATGACCTACTCTTGCATCTATTGTCTATTGTCTATTGCCTATCCAGTCTACTCCGCCATTCAATCATGACTGATCTATCTCTCCCTCCTAACCCCATTCTCGTGCCTTCTCCCCACAACCTCTGACACCCGTACTAATGAAGAATCTATCTCCGCCTTAAAAATATCCACTGACTTGGCCTCCACAGTCTTCTGTGGCAAAGAATTCCACAGATTCACTATCCACGTGTAACAATAACCATACCATACCTTTGAGCGACCGAGGAAAGGGAGCATGTAGATTTGGCACAGAACTCATAGCCTAAAAGCATCCCCTTCTGTATGCTTCCGAGACTGAACCACCTACAGAAGGCAAGACAAGGCAGTGGAAAAATACACACACCACCATCTCTGTAGAAGCCAGAGAATGTACTTGCGGCAGGTACAAGAACAATAAACACTGTTGGACAGGTACATGGATTAGAATGATTTAGAAGGATATGAGCCAAAAGCAGGCAAATGGGTCAAGGTGAAGCAACTTGGTTGTCATGGATGATTTGTTCTGAAGGGCATGTTTCTGTGCTATATTATTCTATGACTCTAAATACTAATAGAAAACAGTGCAATCAGGACCATCATCATCTTCAATAATTGACGTAAACTGATAAAGTAATTTACTCAGAAGATATTGAAATGCAGCTTTTACAAAGGCGTGAGTGTTATGATGTACGCATTCTGCACCTGAAGTATTTAACATTATTTGTCGTTTCCCTGCAGATAATGTAAATTAGGATTTAGCCAACAAATCAATTGAACAGAGCAAAATTAATTATACAATATTTTAATTCAGCATGGATGAATCGATTGAATTAAAGAGCCACGTAGCCCTGAACGACACACACATCCCTTTCGAATCCGATAGGTATTTACAAGGAAATTCACACGGGCATGACTATGTGCTCTTGTGTCCCTCTCACTGTCTGATTGAAATTAAGAGTGGGTTTAGCAGAGATATAACTATAGCTGTCTGCCTATCTCGAGATGAGGATTTGTGTGTGTCCCAGGTTTGCATAAAAATGCGGAAAAAAACATAAAAACTCCTCCTCTCTCTTGAAGTATTTTACTCTTTTCCCTTCTTATCATGAAACATATTAACTACAGCTAGATATAAAAAGCTGGAGTATCTCAGCGGGACAGGCAGCATCTCTGGGGAGAACGAATGAGTGACGTTTCAAAGAAGGGTCTTGACCCGAAACGCCACCCATTCCTTCTCTCCAGAGAAGCTGTCTGTCCCGCTGAGCTACTTCCACTTTTTGTGTCTATCTTTGGTTTAAACCAGCATCTGCAGTTCCTTCTTACACATATTAACTGCAGCAATGACTATCTGCTTGTATTGCTCTGAGGTGACTTGCAGGTTAATAAAACCAGTAATTTCCTGGATATGAATATCAGTATCTCCCCTGTCCTTGAGATAGTGGCGTTTCACTGTTACATCTGATATGGTAGTGGTACCTGCATTACACTGTAATCCTGCTGATGTGTGCAGTTGAACGCTGCCTTGATGCCAATGGGCATCACTCCCCTCACCATTTCTGGAGTTTAGAGTGGCATGCTGGCGCAGCTGGTAGAGCTGCCATCTCTCAGAGCGAGAGACCCAGGCTCGTTCCTGACCAGTTCTCCCTATGACCACGTGGATTTCCTCCGGGGGCTTCGGTTTCCTCCTACATCCCAAAGGCGTGCAGGTTTGTAGATTAATTGGCCTCTGTAAATTGTCCCTAATGTGTAGGGAGTGGATGCAGAAGTGGGATAATATAGTAGTGTGAAATGGTTGGTGTGGACTCTGTGTCTAATTAGCCACTTCCCATTCTCAAAATCATTGAGTCAATCAATATTTTGGGAATAGATAGGGTGAATATAGGCTTTTTTCCAGGGTAGTGGAGCAGGCAATAGAAACTAGCAGGCATAGTTTTAAGTTGAGAAGAGAAAGATTTAATAGGAACCTGAGCTATTACATATTCAGTTGAATTAATTAATTGCTTTTAGCAACACATATATATATATATAAAATCTGCGAGTTACAACATGAACTACAAAATACTTGTCAATCTATTCCCTTTAAAGTTATGAATCTCCTGCGTTTAAGAAATTGGTGTGAGTAGTGAATCTCTGGAACTCTCTGCCACAGAAGGTAGTTGAGGCCAGTTCATTGGCTATATTTAAGAGGGAGTTAGATGTGGCCCTTGGGGCTAAAGGGATCAGGGGGTATGGAGAGAAGGCAGGTACAGGATACTGAGTTGGATGATCAGCCATGATCATATTGATTGGCGGTGCAGGCTCGAAGGGCCTAATGGCCTACTCCTGCACCTATTTTCTATGTTTCTATGTGTGGGGCCTGTTTGTTAGCAGAGCTGACCACACTCCTCTGGCCATTGAGGTTCAATTTTAAGATTGTACTGGCTTTACCTTGCACTAAATGTTGTTCCCATATTATGTATCTGTACACTGTGAATGGCTCGATTGTAATCATGTATTGTCTTTCTGCTGACTGGTTAGCACGCAACAGAAAATGGGATTAGGAGGTAAAGCAGCCATGATTGAATGGTGGAGTAGACTTAATTGGCCTAATTCTACTACTATAACTTGTGAACTTGTGAAAAGCTTTTCACTCTGTAGTTTAGTTTAGTTTAGAGATACAGCGCAGAAACAGGCCCTTCAGTCCACCGATTCCGCACCGACTAGCGATCCCCGCACACTAACATTATCCTACACACACTAGGGACAATTTACACTTATACCAAGCCAATTTACCTACAGACTTGTACGTCTTTGCAGTGTGGGAGGAAACCGGAGCACCCGGAGAAAACCCACGCGGTCACAGGGAGAACGTACAAACTCTGTACAGACAGCACCTGTAGTTGGGAATGAACCCGGGTCTCCGGTGCTGCAAGCGCTGTAAGGGAGCAACTCTATTGCTGTGCCACCTGTACACGTGGCAATAAACTAAATCTGAACTGAGCAGACATTATTTACCGGGGCTGAAGTTATCCCACTTTCTGTGATGAGACATATGTGGATATCCTCCCACCAGGTCAAGTGCTGCAGTCCTGTTGCAACAGCTTGGCTTGATGCACACAGATGGTGAAGTGCCAATAGACTGACAAGAATCGCTAGATTAGTGGCAGGAGCCTAGAACTAGGGGACATAGGCTCATAGGGGACATAGGTGCAAGGGAAAGACTAAATAGGAGGCTGAGGGGCAACCTTTTCACCCCGACGCGGGTGGCCATTCAATAGATAATGTATCAAAAACAAACAAGGGAAAACCCATGCGGGACATGGGGGAATAAACTCCGTACAGACAAGCACCCATAGTCAGGATCAAACCTGGGTCTCTGGTGCTGCAAGGCAGCAACTCTACCGCTGCTCTATCGAGCCACCCTTCTTACAACTGTGATCTGATCCTCAGGACTGAAGAAGGGTCTCGACCTGAAATCTCACCTATTCTTTCTCGCCAGAGATGCTGCCTGACCCGCTGAGTTACTCCAGCATTTTGTGTCCATCTTTGGTTTAAACGAGTGTCTGCAGTTCCTTCCTACACATCCCCTTTTTCAAAGCTCCCATTTCATCTGCTTCCTGCTCTCTATCAATGTAACGTGCTGGACAAAAGAAAAATATGCTTTTCATCTCATCCTCTGCTTCCTTATCTCATTATTCCCAAACAGTATTCTCAAGCTGCTGTGTCTTCAGCCGTGAGAACACATTTTTTCTCTTCTTGCTTAATCAAAGTTCCCTGATTATATTCAATGTCACAATTAAACACTGGGATTATGATTCTCCCAAGGTGGTGATAAACATTGGTCTGAAGGAACTAACCACTCACCCAGAAGAATGATTGCCAAAGTCTCCATTACTTGGTCTTTTGCCTTACGTAATGTCTGGATCTGATGCAGACTGAGAGCTAGACCTTGGATACCAGGATGAGTCAAGTTCATTGTTTTCATTCAAACAAGACACAAAGTATTTGAGTAACAGCGGTCAGGCAGCATCTCTGGGGAGGATGAATGGGTGGCATTTCAGATGGCAAAAGTCATCCCATACTCCCCCATACCTGCAATCTCATCCACGCCGAATGCACAGCCCTCCACTCACTCAACACCATTCCCCTGACCCTCCTTAGTTCAGTTCCGTTTAGTTTATTGCCACGTGTACTGAGGTACAGTGAAAAGCTTCTGTTGTGTGCTAACCAGTCATCGGAAAGACAATACATGATTACAATTGAGTCGTCCACAGTGTACATCAGCTGAGAAGGCTTATTGGCTGTAACCTTCCCTCCATTGACGAACTGTACACTGTAAAACCAGTACCAGCAAGAACAGCTGCTGACAGCGAGGGGTGAAAATCAAATATGGGGCAAGGGGAGAAAACCCTCAGCAAAGTAATCAAAAGGATGGTGAACAAATAGTTATGGATTGCCGATGGAATTGCAGCATGTGGAAAGAAGGGTTTCGGCCCGAAACGTTGCCTATTTCCTTCGCTCCATAGATGCTGCTGCACCCGCTGAGTTTCTCCAGCTTTTTTGTGTACCTTCGATTCTCCAGCATCTGCAGTTCCATCTTAAACACTGGAAAATAAGCTTGCTGCCTATCAGCTCCATGAAAATTGCACAAAAAAAAATCGTCTAGCTTGGTTAAAGAATTGTAGAGCAGACTGGCAGGGATAATTTAGATCTGAATGTACAAAGAAGGTTACATTAAAACAATGCTGGAGTGAAGCAAATCATGAACAGATTCTTTCCTTCTCCGTTTTGGCAATTGCAGACTGGCTGCCCTCCCCCCTCCCCCTCTCCTCTTCCTCCCCCCCTCTCCTCTTCTCCCCCCTCCTCCTCCTCCCCCCTCTCCCCCTCCTCCCCCCCCTCTTCTCCTCCTCCCCCCTCTCCTCCCCCTCCCCCCTCCTCCTCCTCCTCCCCCCCCCTCCCCCTCCTCTCCTCCTCCCCCTCTCCTCTTCCTCCTCCCCCCTCTCCTCCTCCTCCTCCTCCCCCTCTCCTCCTCCTCCTTCCCCCTCTCCTCCTCCTCCCCCCTCCTCCTCCTCCTTCCCCCTCTCCTCCTCCTCCCCCTCTCCTCCACATCCTCCTTTCCCCTCTCCTCCTCCTTCCCCCTATCTTCCTCCTTCCCCCTCTCCTCCTCCTTCCCCCTCTCCTCCTCCTCCCCCTCTCCTCTCCCTCCTCTCCTCCCCCTTCCTCCCCCTCTCCTCTTCCTCCCCTCTCCTCCTCCTCCCCCCTCTCCTCCTCCCTCCCCCCTCCTCCTCCCCCTCCCCTTCTCCTCTTCCTCCCCCCTCTCCTCCTCTTCCTCCCCCTCTCCTCTTCCTCCCCCTCTCCTCTTCCTCTCCCCTTCTCCTCCTCCCCCTTCTTCTTCTTGCGTAAGGCGTGCACAGCCTAAAGTTGTAGGACAACTTGTTCTATTTGATCTTATATGATTGTGCACAGCAGGTTGATTGCATTCGTTGAGACAGGGCAGACCACGTGAAGGTTGCAATCTTCCACCCCCTCCTCCCCCTCAGACAAATCCATCCAAGAATATTCTGCGCTGAAAATGACAAGAGAATATTTTGCTAACCCTTTCAGTGCAATAGAATCTTACTGCTTATGCAAGTGTCTATGAAATTGACAACATGTGGAGATAGTATTTCAGGATAGAAACTGTCCCTTCGGCTCACCCTGTTCATGTCAACCAAGTTGACACTGGGGTAGTCCCATTTGTCTTCATTTGGCCCACAGCCTTCTAAATCCTTCCTAATCATCTATCGGTCCAAATGCTTTTAAAAGTCGTAATTGTATCGGCTCCCATGGCTGCCTCTGACAGTTCATTCCAGATGTAGGCTACCCGCTGAGTGAAACGGTTGGCCCTCTTAAATCATTCGCTTCTCACCTTAAGCCGATGCTCTCTGATTTAAACGCCTATCCCCCGGTTAAGAGACTGTGAGCATTCACTTTATCCATGCCCCTCACAATGGACAATAGACAATAGGTGCAGGAGTAGGCTATTTGGCCCTTTGAGTCAGCACCGCCATTCACTGTGATCATGGCTGATCATCCCCAATCAGTACCCCATTCCTGCCATCTTCCCATATCCCCTGACTCCGCTATCTTTAAGAGCCTTATCTAGCTCTCTCTTGAAAGTATACATAGAACCGGCCTCCACCGCCCTCTGAGGCAGAGAATTCCACAGACTCACAACTCTCTGTGAAAAAGTGTTTCCTTGTCTCCGTTCTAAATGGCTTACCCCTTATTCTTAAACTGTGGGCCCTGGTTCTGGACTCCCCCAACATCGGGAACATGTTTCCTGCCTCTAGAGTGTCCAAACCCTTAATAATCTTGTATGTTTTATCCCAATGACTCGCCCTTCAGTCCCCTTCCTCCAAAGAAATGTCCCAGTCTATCCGGCTCACCCTATAACTCTAGCCTGCAAGCCTAGGTAGTATTTTGGTGAAACTCCTCTGCACCCTTTCCAATGATATCCTTCCTGTAGCTGGGTGATCAGAACTGTGCGCAGTACCCTAAGTGTGGTCTCACCAATGCCTTGTACAGCTGTATCATATTTGTACTCTATACCCTTCCCAATGAAAACAAGCGTGTTATAGAGAGATGCATTATGAAAGCAGGCCCACTGAGTGCGGAAACTGTCAAGAACCCGTTTACACTAACATTCACCCTGTTATTTTATTCTGTGCTCATTCTCATAGTCACACAGCACAATCAGATCCTTTGGTCCATCTCCCATCCACGTCATCCCCATCTACGTTAGTCCCATCTACGTTAGTCCCATTTACCAACCTTTCAGCTATATTACTCTAAACATTTCCTCTCCATATACTTGAACCAATATCTTTTAAACGTTATTATTGCACCTATATCAACCACCTCCTCTGGCAGCTCATTCCATATACCCACTGCACAATGTATGAAAATGTTGCCCCCCAGGTTCCTATTAAATGTTTCCCGTCTCGCCTTAAAACTATAACATCTAATTCTTGATTTCCCTTTCCTGTCACCTATCACCTCATGGTTTTAGACACATTTCCACCAATACGAACGGACTGTGCTCTGTGAATGAGGAAGTCAAGGATCCAATTGCAGAGAGATGCGCAATTGGATCCCTTTTAGCCTCCTGTGCTCAAAGCCGCAGCTTGATCATTCGTGTTTAAGAAACATTCAGACAGGTACATGAATATGACTTTTTTAGAGGGATATGGGCCAAATGCAGGCATGTGGAACTAGTGTCAGATGGGACATGTTGGCCGGAGTGGGCAAGTTGGGCCAAAGGGCCTGTTTCCTCACTGTAAGACTATGATTCTATCCTCACCCTATAGCTCAGACCCTCGAGTCCTCATAAAAAAAAGAACTCTCTCCAGATTTTACCATTCAAGATTCAAGATTTCAAGAGAGTTTATTGTCATGTGTCCCAGAGGGACAATGAAATTCTTGCTTTGCTTCAGCACAACAGAATATAGAAGGCATGAATACAGAACAGATCAGTGTGTCCATGTACCATTGTATAAATATATACACACATCAATAAATAAAACAGATAAATTGTAAATAAACAGACAATGGGCTATTAATGTTCAGAGTTTTGTTTGAGTTGAGTTCAATAGCCTGATGGCTGTGGGGAAGTAGCCATTTCTGAACCTGGACTTTGCAGTCTTCAGGCTCCTGTACCTTCTACCTGAAGGGAGCGGGGAGATGAGTGTGTGGCCAGGATGATGTGGGTCCTTGATGACACTGCCAGCCTTTTTGAGGCAGCGACTGCGATAGATCCCTACACACTAGGTGAGATTTACAGTGGCCAATAGATCTATCAATCTGCATGTCTTTGGGATTTGGGGTGAAATTGGATCAACCAGGGGAAATGCATTCAGTGACAGGGAGAACGTGCAAACTCCACACAGGCAGCATCTGAGGTCGGGATTGAACTGGGTCTATTTCAGGGTCAGGCAGCAGTTCCGCCCGCTGCACTGCTGTAATGCCAGTTACTCAAATGCCATTGAGATGGTTTCAAACTCCTGATGAACCAATGGGCTGGCTCTGTTGGCGTGAAGCTGATGCAGAAATAAACAATTGACTTATTGAATTCTATGATGCAAGTGGTTTGCTGTCTTCCCTTGCTCTTGCACTTTACCCAGCATTGGCCACCCTTCTTTCCCATTGTATGCTTGGATTGCAGATACAAAATGTGTCTGTTTCTGCTAGACGTCACAGCCTGGGGGAACAAGTTAACTTACTTAGCCCTGAACTGAATAGTTGTTCCTTCTTCCTGCCCTTCAAATGCAATTTTCCCAATCTGGAGGCAGATGCCGCAGCAAATGTTTGCCTTTCCCAAGGCCTAGGGGCTTTAACATTGGGTGTGAACAAGGAATCCGGCCCATGGAATGTTGATTATGATATTACGTAGGGATAGCTTGTGTCCTTTTACAAGGATGATGATCTGAGGTTCGTTTGTAATGTTCTGATGCGTATTTTTTCCCAATGACGCCTTTAACCAACGTTGACGAATGATGAATAATCGCCAGATTACGTAGTTTGCACAATAGAGCTCTCAAGCGCGCGCACACACACACACACACACACCCGCACACACGCACACATTCAATTCGCACACACACGCGCACACACACGCACACACGCACGCATTCGCACACACACGCACACACACGCGCACACGCACGCATTCGCACACACACGCTCGCACACAAACATGCGCACACATAAACACAGATACACTTCATCATCAGCAGTCACTCGAAACGAGTATGACTGTCCTCTCATGGAGGACTCCTGTGAGTGACTTTGTTTAACGTGGGGAGACTGCTGCACAGACAGCCACCACATGGTCCTTGACAGATCTGGGTCAGGATCCAGTGGCATGGAGTCCAAGACGACCGGAGACCCTTTTCTGCCACAGCCTTCATCCGCCTTCCCAGCCGTTGTGACGCTCCCCTAAGGTCAGCCATCTTCCTCCACCTGTTCCACCGTTGAGGTCTTGGTTGGATTGCTCCTTGTCAGAGACCTCCCCCTCGACCTTACCGCCATGGGTGGCCCTACCAGGGGCACAGCTCCAGACGGCATCGCTCTCAGGATCTCAGGACCACACAAGCTTCTCCACCACCACAAGGTGACAATCCACGGAGAAGTCAGATACACAGACTCACACACGCACATGCTTGCAAACACACAACATACCATAGATGTCATGATCCCAAACAACTCCTGAGCTGAGTTAGAAATAAATTGATGAAGTGGCATTCAATTCATCTGTACTGTGGTTTCAAACATATGTGCTGGTAACCTGCAGATTCTGGGCTCTGTGGTAACCAAGTGCTCATTCTGACGGGATCTCTTCTCCTGACTAGCCTGTAATTTATGGTAGACAAAAGTGCTGGAGAAACTCAGCGGGTGCAGCAACATTTATGGAGCGAAGGAAATAGGCAACGTTTCAGGCCAAAACCCTTCTTCAGTCTGAAGAGATGCTGCCTGACCTGCTGAATTAGTCCAGCTCTTTGTGTCTTGTTTTACAGACTAGCATTTGCAATTCCTTGTATCTACACAGTTTAATAGATCTTGCTGAAGGCAGACAATTTGATTCAGTCTGGCTTGCAGTGTCTTGGCAGGTGGAAATGGAATGGTTCAATAATGTCACTGCAACCCAGGTTTCTTGCTAAAGAACAAGATCTTCATTTTCCCAAAGGTTGTAGACTGTGCGTTAACTTGAAATTAGTCATCGTTCACTCATGAAATTCTGGCTTTATTCTACTAATTAATAACTAATTATTGTAGGTTTGTGGGTGGACTAGGATAACTATTTTCTAACCCTTTTTGTTCAAAATAGAAACCTAATCTCAGGTGACCAAATGGAGATGTTGAGTCAGAAATCTGTACATCAGAAGTTCCTGTAGAGTTTTCTCAGGAGCAGTGACACAGTGATTCCTACTACTGCCTCACAGCTCCAGCAGAGCAGGTTCCGTAGTGACCTCTGGTGAATGAATGAATGAATGAATGAATGAATAAATTAATTAATATTTTATTGACAAGTCACAGTAAAATCCTTTGCTTGCATACCCAAGGTATGCAAATAGTCACGACATAAAGGGCAATTGAAACAGACCATTCAGCTCACCGAGTCCACACTAGCCATTGATCATTCATTCAAAGTATGTTAGTTTTCACCCCGTGCCAGGTTTCCTCCCCCCCCCCACCCAATTCAACAGGTATTCGTTGTCACTGGGTGAGATTCCTCTGGGTGCCCTCTGGTTTCCACCCACATTTCCAAGTGCTGCCGATTAGGTTTAAGGGCCTGTCCCACTTGCCAATTTTTTCGGCGACTGCCGGCGTCGTATCAGTGTCGCAAAAAGATTTTGAACATTTCGAAATCCAGCGGCGACAAAAAAAATGCTGCGACACTTGAAGAAACGCCACGTGTCATATACCGTCACGCCCCATCACGCCCCAAATTTTTCGGTGACCTGATACATCAGTCAACGATGCCGGTAGTCGCCGGTAAAAATCGGCAAGTGGGACAGGCCCTTTGTTGTCCAATGTAAGTTGCTCGAGGTTTGGGCAGCAGATGGTTGAGGGGGTGGTGAGATTGTGTTGTTAATTGGCACGTGTGAGAAGTTGGATTCCATGGGATTAAGTTGGAGAGTGGAATATTTCTGGCATAGACTCGATGGGCCAAATGTCCTTCATCGATGTCATTAATAAATATATCACAAAAGCATTCGAGCTGCAAACAAACTGATTAAGGAACACAGTGGACCCTGTGATAAAGGAAGGTCTCAACCCGAAACGTCACCTATTCCTTTTCTCCAGAGATGCTGTCTGACCCACTGAGTTGTTCTAGCATTTTGTGTCTATCTCTGGTGAAAACAAACATTTGCTGTTCCTTCTTACACATAGTGTGAATGAATGATCGATGGCTAGTGTGGACTTGGTGAGCTGAATGGTCTGTTTCCATGCTGCTTCTGAAACTGGGTGGCGTAACTTTACAGCGCCAGAGACCCGGGTTCGATCCTGACCGAGGGTGTTTGTACAAAATTTGTGCATTCTCCCCGTGACCTGCGTGTGGTTTCTCCGAGATCTTCCGTTTCCTCCCACACTCCAAAGACGTACAGGTTTGCAGGTTAATTGGCTTGGTATAAATGTTAAAAGTTGTTCCAAGTGCGTGTAGGATAGTGTTACTGTGTGGAGATTGCTAGTCAACGTGGACTCGGTGGGCCAAAGGGCCTGTTTCCACGCTGTACCTCTAAACAAAATGAAACATGATCTCTGGGGAACACCAATAGCTTCAACCAGTAACAGCAGCTGCAACATATTAGCTGCAAATTTGGAGACTTTTCCTCCTCTAACTCTTCAACTTTTCACTGACATCATCCTATCACCTGAAGAATTTGTTTGATAGAAATAACCTCAGGTGAAGTCCCTTGTCAAATGCTTTCTGAAGAATTGTCATTATTCACTGGGCAGAATATTCTCAAGGAGTCTACACAGTACACAGTTCATCAGAATCCCAGAATTCTTATAGTGAATTTTAATGTCTAATTATGAGGCATCTCAAAAATCTTCCCAGTAATAAATGCTCGCCTTACATAACAACTATATATCAACACAATTTAAGTGTTTGAAAACATGATATTCTTGTAAGATGCATTACATAAATGCTTTTTATTCTACTATTACATTTTATTTTTCAACCGACTGCCTGCAATTGTTTATAATAGTCCATTTATTAATCAGAGCACGGATAAAAAAATAACATTCAGACAGAAGGTGTGGAATAATTAGACTAGGGCACATACTTACGTATGAATATAGAACAGTACAGCACAGGAAGAGACTCTTCGGCCCACATTGTGTGTGCTGATGTTGTCAATCTCCTTTGCCTACACTGATGCCAATCCCTCCATTCCTTGAAAATGGTGAGGCTAGATCACATGCAGGCAAATCTCCATATCAAAATAACATCATTAATGTTACAGGATTAAGGATTTAGCAACCTTTTTAAATAATATTGTGTGAATCTCATTGTTATTTAAGAGGAAAGAATGTGGAATTCATTTGCGTGTGATGGACCCATAACGCATACTGGAGGCTAAACAAGTTCTCTCAGTGTACAAAATGCTAAGCTAATGTCCACAGACATGTGAACTCACAATGGATAAACTGTTATAAAAGTGTCAAAAATTACAAGTGGGTGATAAGATTATTTGAGCAGGAATTGATCACTGAGATATGTTTTAATACTTTATAGACATGGTGTCTGGAATCTGACTGATGGATAGACACAATATGCTGGAATAACACACCCTCCCATTCCCAATCTGACCTTTCTGTCCTAGGCCTCCTCCATTGTCAGAGTGGGGCCCAGCACAAATTGGAGGAACAGCACCTCATTTTACGCTTGGGCAGCTTACACCCCAGTGGTATGAAGATTGACTTCTCTAACTTCAGATAGTCCGGACCTGACCTGCAGTGGCAGGGAACAGTGGAGCGGAGGCAAAGGGAATCGACAATATCATCTGCCCAGACCAACCCAGTGCTGCTGCCAGGACAACGGACCTTTGTGGCCAAGTTAAGACTCCAATATTTTTAACAACTTTGAACTTGAAGGATAGAAGATGGCACAGGAAACATGACGACTCTTGTGTACTGCCTTGGTGTGTTCAACTCTTCTTACATTCTTCCACCACTATAAGATCAGCCCTCAGCCTCTTGTGCTCCAAGGAATGAAGTCCTAGCCTTCCCAAACGCTCCCTATAGCACAGACCCTCGAGCTTCTTGAGTGTTGTTAAACCAACACTCATTTTGGCAAGTGGCTATGTGCATAATTTAATGTATTCATTGATATTTTTATTAGCATTATTTTAATGCTTTGCAACTAAAGAACAACTCTAATTATTACAAACATATGTAATTGTAAAAGCATAAACTTGCCAGTGGTCACAGAATCAGGCCAATGGGCCCATCTAGCCTGCTCCGTATGGCTGATCTATCTCTTCTAACCCCATTCTCATGCCTTCCCCGCATAATCCCTGGAACCCTGAGTTGGGATGAAGACTACCCAGTCTCCATGACTACCAACTCTAAACCCCTGACCAAGGACACAACATCTCAGCCTTGCATCTGTCAAATAATTTGATGGGTTTCAATGAGATGCAAGTCTTTTCTTCATTTTTGCCTCAAAAGCTGACAGCACCTCATCCACCTGTCAGTCATTCCCAAATTCTTGATGTTCAGCAGCTGTGGCACAGAAATTATTCCAGGAGTAATTTTCAATTGATGACTAGTGCAATTTACAGTCAGCATGTACGTGGCAATGTAATATGTTATTACTCTAATGTGATACAGTATATACCCCACATTAAGCAGTAAATCTCACACATATAAAGTGATCATTAACCAGTAAAGTAAAAATCAAAATTAACCGTCTTGGAAAAAGATTCAGAGGAGAGAAACAACGTTGAATTTGTTGGTCTTGTTTATTGGTTCAGAGGCACAGCGCGGAAACGCCCATCTAGTTCGCACCTAACAGCAATCCCGCACATTAACATCCTTCAGCTTCTTCTTGTGGAGTCCACACACAATATTAGAAGTTGTTCAGACAGAGCTCAACATACTTCTCGGCATCTGCATACAATGGTGTCGGTCTTGTCACCGCTTGTGCGTGGTGGTGGTGGAAAGATTGGTGGAAACAGGGCCACGACGTGAACGCTCTTTCCTTGACCCCATGAATCAGCTGATGATGTCTGGCCCCAGTGCCCTGCCGTTAGGAAACTCCACACTGAAGCCTTGGATTGAAATGAGTGACCATCAACAACCACAATCACCTGCCTTAGTGCAAGGTGTGTAGTCAGAGTTGGAGTGCTTTCCATCGCCGCCCATTGACTTATACAATAGACAATGGGTGCAGGAGTAGGCCATTCGGCCCTTCGAGCCAGCACTGCCATTTAATGTGATCATGGCTGATCATCCCCAATCAGTACCCCGTTCCTGCCTTCTCCCCATATCCCCTGACTCCGCTATCTTTAAGAGCCCTATGGGGTGGAAGATTGCAACCTTCACGTGGTCCGCCCTGTTTCGACTAATGCAATCAACTCGACGTGCACAAATGGAAGATCAAATAGAACAAGTTGTCATACAACTTTAGGCTGTGCACGCCACACGAAAGAAGAAGAAGAAGGAGAAGAGCCCTATCTAGCTCTCTCTTGAAAGTATCCAGAGAACCTTCAGTCTTACCAGGGAGCCATCATGCCACACTCGATCAAATGCTGCTTTGAAGGGCAGCCACCTCCACCTCACCTGATCACCTCTGGAATTCAGCTCTTTCAGCTTAGACTAATGATCTGATGAGGTCTGGAACCAAATTGCCGTGCTGAAACTCACACTATGCATCAACAAGCTGATTATTGGTAAATGCTGTTTGATTGCACTGTTGCTGATAATTGAGACTAGATTCACTGGGCATGGTGATCTGCATTGGATTGCTCCTGCTGAGCAATTTTGCACATGTTTGGACAGTTTCCAGCGACCTACCTGTATTTTTGCAGGTAGACACAAAAAGCTGGGGTAACTCAGCGGGTCCGGCAGCATCCCTGGAGAAAAGGAATAGGTGACGTTTTAGGTTGGGACCCCTCACCAGGCTCTGACTCCGATGAAGTCTGATGAACGGTCTTGACCCAAAACGTCACCTTTTCCTTTTCTCCATAGATGTCGCCTGGCCCGCTGAGTTACTCCAGCATTTTGTGTCTATCTTCAGTGTAAACCAGCATCTGCAGTTCCTACTTACGTATTTTCTGCAGATGTTGGACTGTGCAGCAGAACAAAGTAAGACTTTATTTTAATTCACACTTGGAATTCAGGCACGGCTGGTAAAGCTGCTATTTATTACCTGTCTACTAATCACCCTTGAGTTGTGTGTAATGTCACTACTTTTGAATAATGAAACAATTAATCTCTTTACATTTGTACCTTCATGAAAAAAAAAACCTCTCTTTAATCCTGATATCAGCCCTATTCACAGAGGAAGACTTTTCGCTGCCACAGAATGACTAGATTAGCTTGCATGAACAATGCTGGCTGAAAATTCACACACCTGTCTCCAAGAGATAACATGTTTAACTTAAGACAAAACAGCGGGCACTTCCAACTGCGCAATAAATCTCACTTTAATGCTTTGGGAAGAATTGCTGGAGTAGCCCAGCGGGTCAGACAGGAATAGATGATGTTTGGGTCGAGACCCTTCTTCAGACTCTGAATTCATCAGACTTCATCCCGACCCCAAACCTCTGTTATTCCTTTTTCCATGCACCCACCATATGTGAAAAAGCTACCCCTCAGATTCCTATTAAATCTTTCGCCCTTCACCTTAACTGATTCCTGGGATGTCAGGACTTTCATATGAAGAAAGACTGGATAGACTCAGTTTGTACTCGCTAGAATTTAGAAGATTGAGGGAGGATCTTATAGAAACGTACAAAATTCTTAAGGGGGTTGGACAGGCTAGATGCAGGAAGATTGTTCCCGATGTTGGGGAAGTCCAGAACAAGGGGTCACAGTTTAAGGATAAAGGGGAAATCTTTTAGGACCGAGATGAGGAAAACTTTTTTCACACAGAGAGTGGTAAATCTGTGGAATTCTCTCCCGCAGAAGGTAGTTGAGGCTACAGTTCATTGGCTATATTTAAGAGGGAGTTAGATGTGGCCCTTGTGGCTAAAGGGATCAGAGGGTATGGAGAGAAGGCAGGTACGGGATACTGAGTTGGATGATCATCCATGATCATATTGAATGGCGGTGCAGGCTCGAAGGGCCGAATGGCCTACTCCTGCACCTATTTTCTATGTTTCTATGTAAACCTATGTCTTCTGGTTCTCGATTCCCCCACTCTGGGCAATCCATAACCCTCCATTCCCCTCATATCCATGGAGGGGGTGGACAGACAATGTTTCTGGTTGTGACCCTTTATCTGGACGGGACTATAATCCAATGGGCCAGGATGATCATTCAGCCCAGTGAACCCAAAGGCTCAGCAGACCACTGGAGATGTTGAACGTGACTAACAAAGGCCAGCAGGAGGGTGAACCAGTGAATGCCCCCAACCCCTTCAAGCTTGGCTCCACACAGAGATGGCCAGGCGAGGAGAGAAGAGGAGGCCCTGCAGAAGCCTGGGGCTTACCTGGGTCAGGAGCCGCTCCAGTAGACCGAGCACGCGGGCAAACCGGACTTTGGACTTTGGAAATGGCGCTAAAACATGGTGGAACCTGCATGTGTAAATATGTCAAAATAATTTCACTGTGTGGTTGCATGTGTTACAAATAAACCATTGAACTATTGAGTTGCATTCTCACTAAGTTTGTTTAACTTCAGTTAATAATGTGGAATTAGGAATTAAAATTGTTCTAAAAACCCATCTGCCCCTCTGATATAATGTGCCAACCATGGTCTACATGTTCCTCCAGCCCCAGGCATGTGGTTGAATATTAAATGCCCATTGAGCTGGTTCTAATAAGCAACTATTTTCTGAAGCAATTCAGATGGGCAATAAAGGCTGGTCAGTTTTCAAAAGTATTTGAGAGGAACAAATCCAACCAGGTATTATTTGAGATGAAAGACCAAGCAGTATTCATTTGTCATAGAAATATAGAAAATAGGTGCAGGAGGAGGCATTTCGGCTCTTCGAGCCAGCACCGCCATTCATTGTGATCATGGTTGATCGTCCCCAATCAATAACCCGTGCCTGCCTTCTCCCCATATCCCTTGATTCCACTCGCCCCTAGAGCTCTATCTAACCCTCTCTTAAATCCATCCAGTGATTTGGCCTCCACTGCCCTCTGTGGCAGGGAATTCCACAAATTCACAACTTGGACTTGCAATTTAATGCAATTGACAACAGTCTGCTGTATTCCTTGTCAACTCTTGTTACCATTTCTCTGCACGAGTGCAGCATTTCCTGCCTATACACATACGTATCAAATTATGTTAAAATTATATGGAGCCTTGGCCACTTCCCACTGTGCTGTAGGCTGACAGAGCTTTGATGAATGCAAAGTCGATCTTGTCTGTGAACTTGAGAGAAAGTCAGTGGATAGAGTCGAGTAGAGTGGAGCCATACAGCATGGAAACAGGTCCTCCATGCCGACCAACATGCCCCACCCATCCTTCTTCAAAAGGGTCCCGACTCGAAACGTTACCCGTTCCTGCTCTCCAGAGATGCTACCTGTCCCGCTGAATTACTCCAGCTTTTTGTGTCTACCTTCAATTTAAACAGCATCTGCAGTTCCTTCCTATGCATGTAATCAAAAAATACCTGGAGATCTGTATTACATTGTAGTTGTGCCCCAAGAGTCCCAGTCTTCTCAACCTCCCCTTAGTGCTCAGACCAGGTCAGGATTGTCACTGTCTGCTTCAAAGGGATCTTGATTTGGGGGCCTCTAAAATTGAGGGGCCTCTTGTTTTGATCAAGGTTTGGAGGGCTCGACAATTGAAATTGGCCTGGGCCTCAGTTCATCTATGAGAGGGCCTGGCTCTACCCACTGCGCCACTGTGCCACCCTCTCCTGCAGCCTCTCCACTTAAAGGCCTGTCCCACTTGGTGATTTTTTCGGTGACTGCTGGCGTCATATCAGTGTCGCCAAAAGATTTTGAACACTTCAAAATCCAGCGGCGACAAAACAAATGTTGCGACACCTGAAACAACACCGCGCGTCAATACCTTCATCACGCCGCGAATGTTTCGGTGACCTGATACATCAGTCAATGATCCCGGCAGTCGCCGAAAAAATTGCCACGTGGGACAGGCCCTTTACTGACTTACATTGCAGACTTACACTTGCCTTCATTTAGAAACATAGAAACATAGAAATTAGGTGCAGGAGTAGGCCATTCGGCCCTTCGAGCCTGCACCGCCATTCAATATGATCATGGCTGATCATCCAACTCAGTATCCCGTACCTGCCTTCTCTCCATACCCCCTGATCCCTTTAGCCACAAGGGCCACATCTAACTCCCTCTTAAATATAGCCAATGAACTGGCGTCAACTACCCTCTGTGGCAGAGAGTTCCAGAGATTCACCACTCTCTGCGTGAAAAAAGTTCTTCTCATCTCGGTTTTAAAGGATTTCCCCTTTATCCTTAAGCTGTGACCCCTTGTCCTGGACTTCCCTAACATCGGGAACAATCTTCCTGCATCTAGCCTGTCCAACCCCTTAAGAATTTTGTAAGTTTCTATAAGATCCCCTCTCACTGCCCAAGCCTGTCAAGGTTGAACCATCTCTATTTCACCTTCATCCACTCTGTGATTTGAATGTCCATGGATCTGGCCTTGGCAATGTGTCTCATGAACCGCTAGATCCAAAGAGTCAAGACATTGACAGTGAGCCTGTGCTGCAACCTATATTTATCCATGTGGCTTTTCAAGCTGTTCACACCCAACACAAGGCACCTAAAAAAACAAGTCAGTAAATAAAGCTCAGTAAGCTGCCTCAGTAGGAGGGAAATATGCAGCCATGGTTACCTGCTTGGATGATGTAGCAAAGGATATAATTACACCCCGGGAAACAATTTTTTTTTCCAATAAAACTGCCTTGATTCATCTCTCCAGAAATGATGAGTGTTCTCTTTCCTGGGGCCAATGCTGTGGGAGGGGATGAGGGGGGTGGAATGTTATTCAGGGTGACAGTTGCCTCTTTGGAGCTTTGTTGGGTGTCCCACTTTGAGGTCACCGGTAAAGGGAACCCCAGAGGTAAACCGCCTCGATGGAAGTGTGTGGAATCATAAGTTCATAGGTTCTAGGAGCAGAATGAGGCCATTCGGCCCATCTAGTCTACTCCACCATTCCATCATGGCTGATCTATCTTTCCCTCTCAACCCCATTCTCCTGCCTTCTCCCCATGACCCCTGATCTCGGAATACCATTTATGAAGGCAAGGCCAGGAAGAGGAGTCTCTTTTATAGTAGTCAGTAGCTTGAGATTGACTGAGATTGGCTTTGGGGAGGAAGACAAAGGAAACTGCCTGGAATAAGGTTCAGGAAACATAATTTCCCAGGCAATGCCACTTAATTTAAGGTAGACAAAAATGCTGCAGAAACTCAGCGGGTGCAGCAGCATCTATGGAGCGAAGGAAATAGGCAACGTTTCGGGCGGAAACCCGGAAGGGTTTCGGCCCGAAACGTTGCCTATTTCCTTCAGGGTTTCGGCCCGAAACGTTGCCTATTTCCTTCGCTCCATAGATGCTGCTGCACCCGCTGAGTTTCTCCAGCATTTTTGTCTACCTTCGATTTTCCAGCATCTGCAGTTCCTTCTTAAACATTTAGCCACTTAATTTACAATGGTTGTTCAGTGTGATTGTAGATTTGGGTTTATTATTGTGGCATGCAGCGAGGTACAGTGAAAAGCTTTGTTTTGCATGCCATCCAATCAAATCAGAAAATACTATACATAAATACAGTCAAGCTAAACTCAAGTACAACGGGTAGAGCAAAGGGGAAGATACAGAGTGCAGAATATAGTTCTCAACATTGCAGCGCTTTAGTTCCAGAGACAAAGTCCAATATCCGCAATGCAGTAGAGGTGAATCAGACAGTACCCCAGCTTATGGAAGGGCCGTTCAGAAGCCACTGGGAGATCAGATAGGTTAGGACAGGCTGAGCGGAGGTGTTCATATAAACATAGAAACATAGAAACTAGGTGCAGGAGTAGGCCATTCGGCCCTTCGAGCCTGCACCGCCATTCAATATGATCATGGCTGATCATCCAACTCAGTATCCGTACCTGCCTCTCTCCATACCCCCTGATCCCTTTAGCCACAAGGGCCACAACTAACTCCCTCTTAAATATAGCCAATGAACTGTGGCCTCAACTACCCTCTGTGCAGAGAATTCCAGAGCTCCACAACTCCCTGTGGGAAAAAAGGTCTTCTCATCTCGGTTTTAAAGGATTTCCCCCCCTTATCCTTAAGCTGTGACCCCTTGTCCTGGACTTCCCCAACATCGGGAACAATCTTCCTGCATCTAGCCTGTCCCACCCCTTAAGAATTTTGTAAGTTTCTACAAGATCCCCCCTCAATCTCCTAAATTCTGTAGAGTATCCTAGAATTCTAGATAGTTTCAGTGACACGATCGCCGAGCCTGCGCTTGGTCTGGCCAGATTTGTTTCCCACTCCTGTCCAGTCGTATTGAGCGCTAATGATTTCCAAGCAAATAAAGGGCCAAGTTTACTTTATTTACAAATTCAGTTCCATCCCACACACATTCTGGGGATGTGGCTTGAGTTAAAATCCATCTCGTCAACGCGTCAAATTTGAAAAAAGACTCTTGATATTTCGAAAGAATCACTATGTGAATCACCGTATTCACGCATATAACGAACGGAATTCATCAGATGACTCAAGGAGAACACTTACTGTGGGTCTCAGGGAGGGCTTATGGCTTTTCAGGATGTTGCCAAGACTCGAGGGCCTGAGTTGTAGGCAGAGGTTGGACGGGCGAAGGATTTCTTCCTTGGAATTTAGGAGAATGAGAGATTATGTATAGAATTATGAGTGGAATGGTTTGTGAGTTCCAGGATTTGAACCAGTGGTTCAAAGGGTGAATGTACAAAGTCTTTTTCCCACCCAGAGTTGGTAAATCAAGAACTCAAGGTCATCAGTTTAAGATGAGAAGAGAACCCATGGGATTATCTTTTCCACTCAAAGGGTGGTGGGTAAACAACATTTAGAAGACATTTGGACAGGTACGAGGTTTAGAGGGCACACAAATGAGACGAGCTTAGTTGGGGCTCTTGGTTGGCATTAAGTAGATGGGCCGAAGGGCCTGTTTCGATGCTGCATGATTCTATTACTGGATAACTGTAAACAAAGTTGACAATTAAAAGAGGAAAATGAATGTCTGTACGGTTTACTGATATTACTTCAAAGAAAAAAATCAATACAAGAATGTCATGGTGATTCCAGAAATAAATGTGCATCAGTCATAATTATTAATAACTAAAATAGTGGGCTGTTTTATTCCACACAAATAAGCAATGTCCCCGTAGAAGAACTGCAGATGCACCTTGGTGAAGATTTAATGACTGAAACTTTAATCTTTTTACCTCTGCTAATTTCTGTCAGATTTCATTTGTGTTTGGAGAATGATTTGGATACTCATGATTTTAGGTTAGTTTATCGATGTCTCGTTTACGCAGACATAGTGAAAATCCTGTTCTGCGTACTATCCAGGCGGATCATACTACGCATGAGTATATTGGATCGCACCTGGAACAACACGCAGAGGGTCATCTTGCAACCTCCAAGCCTATGAAAAGTCCAACTTTGGCCCAACTTAAGGCCCTGTGTCCAGGTAGCACTGGATTGATGAAGTAGGGGTCGGCTTGGCCCAGCCTAACGCCAACTAAGATTTCTGTGCCTTGATTCTCTAAATGTATTGATGGGGGCGTAATATACTTTGGTGTGGACAATGGACTTGGGATGTGGGTGACACCATCAAAGCTTGAGATGCTAGTGCCTCTTCCTGCCCATGCACAACAAGGGAGTGCGCCCAGACACAGGGACAAAGACGGAGTCACCAGGATAAGCCAGATACCACCAGCTCCAAGCTGCACATGAGGGCCTGAAAGCCGTGAAGGTCAGCTATCTGCAAGAGCGCCTTGATATCTCTTATCACACACCCTCAGTATGTGGAGATCGAGGATAGAGTCATGCAGTGTGGAAAGAGGCCATTTGGCCCACACAGACCATCATGCCCCATCTACACTAGTCCCACTTGCCTGCGTTTGGCCCATATCCCTCTAAAACTGTCCTAGCCATGTAGAAGCATCCACGTGGCGGGGCTAGTAACTGGAAGTATCCTGAGCTAATTCTGCTACCACCATCATCTATTGTAACAAGTGATGGGTCCCACTGATTGTCGCCGGGAGCTTGCGTCCTTTTCAGGACGGACGATGACAGCGAGGTCAACACTTGGAACATGGAAGATGGACATGGAAGAAGAAGAACCTATCTAATTACTTCTTAAACATTGCGATACTCCCTGCCTCAACTTCACCCTCTGGCAACTCGTTCCATACACCCACTACCCTTTGTGTGAAAATGTTGCCGCTCAGATTCCTATAAAATCTTTCCCCCTTCACCTTAAACCTGTGTCCTTTGTTCCTCGATTCCACTATTCTGGGAAAGAGACTCTGTGCGTCTACCTGATCTATTCCTCTCATGATTTTGTACACCTCTCATCCTCCTGCACTCCAAGGAATAGAGTCCCAGGCTCCTCAACCTCTCCCTATAGCTAATCTGAAACATCATCTTCCATGTCCTCCAGAGAAGGTGGCTTGAATTACTCCAGCTCATTGTATGCTACACTGATTAAAAGTCAAATGCTATTGAAAAAAATATTCCCTTGCAGGGCGTGGATCGTGCTGGGGAGATGATGATTACTGCACATCCCTTATTCCCTTTGAACTGAGTGGCTCACCGGTCTACTTCAGAGAGTAGTTAAGAATCAATCATATAATACATGTCCCTGACTTGCTGGGTAGGGACTACAGACTTCCTTCTCGAAACAATGAGAAGTTATTGTTTAAGGAAGTGAATTACAAAGTTAAGCCTTTGATGTATGTGGTTACCTCTTGTCTGGTGATTAATAATGGACAATAAATACCACATCTCATTGAATGGATGAATAAATAAGAAAGTTATTAATTGGACAAACTTTCTCTTGGACAGGGTGGCTGCTCTCATTATTCCCACGACCAAGATACTCATAATTGTGAATAGACACAAAAAGCTGGAGTAACTCAGCGGGACAGGCAGCTGAGAGAAGGAATGGGTGATGTTTCAGGTCGAGACCCTTCTTCAGACTGAGAGTCAGGGGAAAAGGAAATGAGAGAGAAGCAGAACAAATGTATGAAAGTTATGCAAAAAAGCTATGATGATCAAGGAACCATTTTGTTAGCTGTTTGCTAGATGAGAACAAGAAGCTGGTGCGACTTGGGTGGGGGAGGAATGGAAAGAGAGGGAATGCGGGGGTTACTTGACGTTAGAGAAATCAATATTCATACCACTGGGTTCTTCAGATTCTCAGTCTAAAGAAGGGTCTTGACCCAAAACGTCACCCATTCCTTCGCTCCAGAGATGGTGCCTGTCACGCTGAGCTACTCCAGCTTTTTGTGTCTATCTTTGTTTTAAACCAGCATCTGTAGATCCTTCTTACTCATAATTGTGCATTCTTAAAGAGGAAATACACGCAGTGTTGTTGAAAGGGAAATGTGCTCATATTACAACAGCAATACCACAGCCATACGGTCATGTGACAGGAGCAGAATTAGGTCATTCGGCCCATCAAGTCTACTCCGCTATTCAATCATGGCTGATCTATCTCTCCCTCCGAACCCCATTCTCCTGCCTTCTCCCCCTAACCCCTGACACCCATACTAATCAAAAATCTATCCATCTCTGCCTTAAAAATATCCACTGACTTGGCCTCTGCAGCCTTCTGTGGCAGTGAATTCCACAAATTCACCACCCTCTGATTAAAGAAATTCCCCTCATCTACTTCCTAAAGGAATATCCTTTAATTCTGAGGCTGTGGCCTCTAGTCCTAGACTCTCCCACTAGTGGAAACATCCTCTCCACATCCACTGTTTGCAAGCCTATTTGTCACAGCCAATGGCAATCTGATAGTATATATCATTCTGATAGTCTTATTGCCACCATTACAGGAACTCTCATTGCATTTTATAACATATTTAAGTTTAATTAACTAACTTTGGTTAACTAAATTTAATTAACGGCTTCTTCCTCTACATTATTAGGCTTCTGAACGGTCCTTCCATAAGCTAGGGCACTGTCCTATTCACCTCTACCTCATTGTGGACATTGGAATTTGTCTCTGGAACTGATGCGTTGCAATGTTGAGAATTGTATTCTGCACTCTGTATCTTCCTCTTTGTTCTATCCATTGTACTTGAGTTTGAACTGGGTGTATTTATGTGTGGTATATCTGCTACATCGCGCTATTTTGTAGCATGCAAACCAAAGCTTCTTGTTGTACCTCTGTCCAAGTGACCATAATAAACCTCAACCTAAACTTCACTTCCCATCCCCTTAAATTCCAGCGGATGCAAGCTGAGTTCACAAAAATCCTTCCTCAAAAGACAACACGCTCATCAGCTGAACTGTTGACAACCCGACATAGCATGGAAACTGGTTCTTTGCACTAGATCAGGGGTGGGGAACCTTTTCATGTTTGAATGCCGCATTAAGTTAGCTGTAATCGAATAAGGCCGCATCCAAGATACTCCAATTAGATATACTTCAAAACGTACATTATTTTGTTAAAATAGCCCTCATGACTTACTAATGTTGTAATTGTGGCCGTCAGTCAGGGAAGATTCTTTTGTTGAATTTTCTTTTACTATTTGGTATTTTAAATACGCTCATTTTAAGATTAAAATAAAAAGAATAAAAGACAAACAAAAACATACTAATAAAAATAAAAGGATTTGTTCTACAAAATGTGGATTCATTCAAAGGGCCGCACTTAATTGCCTAGAAAGCCGCAGGTTCCCCACCCCTGCACTAGACTATCCTAGGAACAGTTCACAGAAGCCGACAAACCTGCACGTCTTTGGCATGTGGGTGGAACCCGGAGCACCCGGAGAAAACCCACGCGGTCACAGTACAGTGAGACTGTGCAAAAACACATTACAGAGAGCACCTGAGGTCATGATTGAACTCAGGTCTCTGGCACTGCAGGGCAGCAACTCTACCACTGTGCCACTGGGCTGCATTGATGTGGCCTTTCTCTGCAATTTTGTATATTCCATGCACTTCCACAGTTTATCCTGTGGTGAAATGTTGCTGTTTTTTCTACTTGCTCACTAAAAAGTTGTGTAAGTGGATGGGTAATGAATGTCAGGATCGATACCCGCAGTCCTTGCCCTGTCTATTGTGCACAGTTCCCTTTTACTCATTACCGATTGAAAGGATGAAGACAAATATTGCTCCTCTTCTGTTTTGTCCTCTGGTTGTACAGCAGGTTTTGTACATGCTGGCCATGAATAAAAACGCTGACTGCCAGAATTGTTGGAGGAAAGTAGTCATTGTCCAAAAGGTTTCATGGCTGTAAGCAAACACTCAAAATGAACCAGAACCAACTGATTTATTGTATCGAAACACAGCAGCTGTGGTCTGGAAGGAGAAATCAAATCTCCGATGCTGAGAGTTGGGATGCAGAATAAATGGATCAGAGATAGACACAATACTGTATGCTGGAGTTAAACCCCTGTCCCACGGTATGAGTTCATTCCAGGAGTTCTCCCGAGTTTGCCCTGATTTGAACTCGGAGATTTACGGTAATGGCCACTCGTCGGTACTCGGGGCTCTCGTGGACATTTTTCATCATGTTGAAAAATCTTCACGAGTCTTCCCGTGCTTACCTGCCGTTAGCGAGTCTTCCCGAGTACCTGCCGTTAGCGTTAAGAGATGTCCCCAAGCTCCGACGTACCCGCTCCGTTCATTCTCCGTGCTTACCACCAGTTAGATTTTTTGTAAACTTAAACTCGGGAGAACTCGCACCGTGGGACAGGGCTATAACTCAGCAGGACAGGAGCATCTCTGGAGAAAATGAATAGGTGACGTTTTGGGTCGAGACCCTTCTTGGATCGGAGACCTGCCTCAGCCTTCAAGCCCCTAGTGTAGAGGAATGGTTTTCCTGAGTTGTTCATTTTTCCAAATGATGGTATCTGTTGCCATGGTTTTCATGTGCAGGAAGGAACTGCAGATGCTGGTTTACACCTCGGTATATTAATTTTAATACTGTTTTCCCTCTCTCCCCATCCCTCCCCCATCTTAGTTCACTGACCAGTCTGACTGACCCCCTGATTAAACTTTATCTCTGTATGCTTCGTTGTGACCTTCCCCTAGCTAACAATGATCTATTCTACATTTTCCATGACCCCCATCCCCTTTGATGTCTTGTTTTTACACCGTACCCTCCTTTACCTCTGTGTCTCCCTTTCCCCTGACTCTCATTCTGAGGAGAGATCTCGACCCGAAACCCATTCCTTCCCTCCAGAGATGCTGCCTGTCCCGCTGAGTTACTCCAGCATCTTTTGTCTACCTTCACCATAGTTTGCAAGTTGTGGAACATTTCAAGTATAACGGGTAAAAATAAACATTGCATCGCCTTTTTCTGCCCTTCAACTTGATTCTACCTGTTGTTGTAAAATGCAAAGAACCCTAATTAATCTCACAACAGGAGCCTTGGTCATGACAGACCTTCCATCTGTTCGGTCACTGGCTTGCTTCTTCAGGTTAGTTTAATTGGAGCACATGGATAGGCCATGTTTTGGGTCAGGACTCTTCTTCAGAAGGTAGCCCATGCTTGCTCCTATTTGCTTGTGTTATTATTTAAAAGATTTCAGTGCCAGCAGGTACTCTCTACACATCCAGCACCCAAGGTCATAATCGACCCTGGCAGAGCCGTAGTCATCCAGCACAGAAACAGGCCCTTCAGCATAACCTGCACCTGCTGACCAAGATGCCCCATCTATACTAGTTCAACTGGCCCACGTTAGAATCATATTCCTCTAAACCTTTCCTATCCATGCACTTGTCCAAATGTGTGTTAAATGCTGTTACAGTACCAGTAGGTGTGATCGCCTCTTCAGAGTCAAGGAACTGCAGATGCTGGTTAAAGCCAAAGATAGACACAAAGCCCTGGAGTAACTCAGCGGGTCAGGCGGCACATCTGGAGAAAAAGGATGGGTGAAATTTTGGGTCAAGTCCTTTCTTCAGTCTGAACAAGGGTCCCGACCCGAAATGTCACCCATTCATTTTCTCCAGAGATGCTGCCTGGCCCACTGAGTTATTCCAGCACTAACTTCAGAGTCAAGATATGGAGTGACATATCGGCCTGACCAAATATGCAGAGGTGATTTCCTTCCTTAAGAGCATTGGTAAACAGAGATCGGTTTTCACAAAAATCCAAAGGCTTTGCAACCATCGTAGTTATTGGTTTTATTGAATTGTTTTCCCCAGGGGCTGAGAACACATGCCCATACTTGTTCAGAAATGTCATTGTGTTACCATTTTGCCTCATATGCTACCAGCTGGCTTTGCTGGAGAAACCAGTTTCTGCCTCCTCTTTAAACACCTCCAGTAACCCAGCTGCCACAACAATGGCAGTGATCCACCGCCCTCTGAGAAGAAATACCTCTGCACCTTGCTTTTAACTTGCAACTGTGTCATATTGTTCAAGATTCTTCCATTAGCTGAAGCATTTCAACATCTAAGCTCCCCTGGGATCTTATAGGCTTCAACAAGATCATGTCTCATTCATCTAAGCTGCAAAGAAAACAGAACTAACTTCATTAGCTGCTTGTTCTTGGAATAAGCTGAGTTTGGCTTGCCTCCAAAGCTAGTAAGTGCTACCTTATATAAGCAGACAAGAACCTATACCAGTGCCTCTGCCATTGCCCTGTATTATTCGAATGAACCTTCTAAACTCCAAGTTCCTTGCAAAAAAGGCTACCTGCCATTTTCTTTTTAATTAACCTGCATCGCCCCCAAGGTAACATTTAGAGATTCTCAACAACATCGGGATCCCTCTGATCCCTCCATTTATCTGCAGTCTCACCAAAAGCAACTTGTGAAGGAGTAAAGCGGAGAGGTTTTGAGGCTGGAGTTTCAGGATGGGGCCAGGAAGCAAGAAATCACCACAATCGATGGTGGATCATGAGCTCAGAAGTTGAGGAGAGTAGCAAGCTTAGAGGTTCCCGTTTCGGGAAAGCAGGCAACGTAATCCCACCCTGGACGTTCCTTTTCCCTGCTCCCATCGAGCAAAAGATGCAGAAGCTTGCAGAAGTGTGTGCCACCAGACTCAGGAGAAGCACCTTCTCCTTTGTCTTCTGAACGGTCCTTCAATGAGCTAGGGTTCAATCCAATTCTCCTCATCATTGTAGACATTGGACTTTGTCTCTGGAACTGGTAGACTACAATGGCGAGATCCATATTCTGTATCTTCCCCTTTGCTCAACCTATTGTACTTGAGTTTGACTTTGATTTGATTGTATTTATGTATAATATTATGTGATTTGATTGGATAGCGCGCAAGACAACACTTTTCACTGTACCTTGGTATACGTGACAATAAACTAAACTAAACGATGGAAGGATAAGTGAAAGACAACCATTTTATAAATTGACAAGCCCTTGCACCTGGGAACGCTAAAGCTAAGTTCCCTACATGTTATTCTCCGCATTGGATCATCATCAACATTTTAATTATTCATTGTGAGGGGTTCCCTTGCAGATAGAATAGAATAGACTGCTGCACTTTCCATTGTGGAGTTCCGATTTCCTGAGAGAATGAATACATCAACCCTTGTATGGTACTTGCAGCAATAATATATCTAATCTTAAACCAAAAGGGCCCGTCCCACTTACACGACACCTGCTGGCACCCATTATAGTCGCAGCAGGTCTCCGAAAATGTTCAACATGTTGAAAATCCAGCGGCGACCAGACAAGGCGGGGATCGGATCCGGATCGTTGGAGGTGTGAGCCAGTGGCTCTAGCAGCTGTGCCACTCTGCTGCCCTGAACCATGAAGATTTTTTCAACAATCTAGTTTCATAGTTATCATTACAAAAAGGTCATTTCAAATATAGGTCCTGATCATTAACTGTACGTAAACTGCACATTTGTCACAGTGGGTTTTGAGCTCAACTCTGCTAACTGTGCGCAGGTCTCTGGGTTACTAACCCAGTAATTTAACTACAGCAGCACATGCAAACCACAAAATATTCTTATGATATTTGCATGCAAATGCACCCTGTGTTTGGGCACATTAGGATTCTACCCTGCTGAGTAACACAGGAATGTCTCAGAGCGAACACTTGAAGTTGGGGTGGATATTGATGCAGGACATTTTATTCCCTGTGTGGGGGTCGAAGATAGAATAATCAGCCAGAGATTTGCCAACATTCATCCCAGGAGATGAATAATAAGCATGGCTCATTCCTCGTATTATCTGAATCACTCAGTGGGCTGATCTCTTCACACTTTGAAATGCTATTAACTTGTTGACTGTGTGTTGAAATTTGTAGACTCAACCTCAGTCTTCCACCAACATTCCTTCACACTTTGCTTCTGTCTTATCCTTATCTCACAAGTTTTGCCTTTTCATCTCTGGCCTTTGTCTGAAGAAGGGTTTTGGCCCAAAACGTTGCCTATTTCCTTCGCTCCATAGATGCACCCGCTGAGTTTCTCCAGCACTTTTGTCTACCTTCGATATTCCAGCATTTGCAGTTCCTTCTTAAACACATCTGTCTATCACCTTCACCTGCATCCACTTATCACTTGCCAGTCTTTGTCCCACCCCTCCATTCTTCCAGATTTTCTTCTCCCTCCCTTCGGCCCACCGAGTCCGCGCCAACCAGCGATCATCCCAAACACTAGCACGATCCTATCCACTGGGGACAATATTACCGAACCAATTAACCTACAAGGGTCCATAGATGCTGCTGCACCCGCTGCACCCGCTGAGTTTCTCCAGCTTTTTTGTGTAACCTTCGATTCTCCAGCATCTGCAGTTCCCTCTTAAACAATTAACCTACAAGCCTGGATGTCTTTGGGATGTGCGAGGAAACCGGAGCACCCGGAGAAAACCCACCCAGTCACCGGGAGCACGTACAAACTCCGTATAGACAGCACATGTAGTCAGGATCGAAACCGGGTTTCTGGCGCTGTAAGGCAGCAACTCTACCGTTGCGCCACCGTGTTGCTCCAGCTCACCGTTTGACCTGTTGTTACAAAATGTTAAATGGTCAGCTCGACATAGACTACAAGACCTATACCAAACCCAAACCAATTAGGAGCAGACGAGGGCATTCGATCCAATTTGTGATCCCAGCTACAAAGACAGATGTGTACAGCAATTCGTTCTTCCCCCGCACAATTAAAGCATGGAATAATCTCCACCCAACTATAGTTACCCAACCAGATGCAACTAAATTTAAAGTAGCTCTTTCTTCCAAATAACCCTTTCTGGCTTAAGCCCTCCCTCCACCACCTCCAGTTTAAATTCCATTTGGAATATTTTGGAGGACCAAGAAACCAAGAACCAAGAACCATGGATAGGTGACGTTGAGTCAGGAGCAGTTGTTATCAATTCACGAATTGCAGAGAAATGACGGGACAAGGAGCTTTGAATTGTCCAGGTAATACTCTCCTACCCCCACCCCTCTGTCCCCTGCTCCACCCCACCCTAGTGTGCACACATCCCCCCACCACCATCTTTACCCTGTCCAATTCTATCATCATTATGAAGCATTTTCCATATTTCCCCCCTCCCCTTTGAGACGTCCATGTAATTTCCCCTCAAGATTATTCAGTGCATATTCATTCAAGCTAAATGTCAGCTCCAGCGCTCTTTGTTTAAAGTACTAATTTATGTTCAGTCCTTCCCTCTGTCTTTATCTGTCGTGCTTGTGCCAGAGCCTGTGAAGCTTAGACCAGAAGAGATATCTGCCTCAGTGTAATGCCAAACCAGCTTGGTTACCAGCGGCAACCACAGCTCCTCGCAGATAAGCTCCCTTCATCCTCGCCGGGAAAAATATTTCGGGGCGAGGTTAAAATCAACGGAAAACTGGCCAGAGGGGAACTCAACATGCGAGGAACCAACTCCCCAGGGGAATGTACTGCAGGGTGCTTGTTCATCTGTTATACCAACCCTGCTCAAAACACAAGTGTTGCAGGAACACTTGTTGTAGGGACGCACGGTGGCGCAGCGGTAGAGTTGCTGCCTTACGGCCCGGTTCCATCCTGACTACGGGCGCTGTCTGTATGGAGTTTGCACGTTCTCCCCGTGACCTCGTGGGTTTTCTCCGGAATCTCCGGTTTCCTCCCACACTCCAAAGACGTACAGGTTTGTAGGTTAATTGGCTCGGTATAATTGTAAATTGTCCATAGTAGACAGATAGATAGATAGATGGATGGATGGATGGATGGATAGATGGATGGATGGATGGATGGATGGATGGATGGATGGATGGATGGATGGATGGATGGATGGATGGATAGATAGATGGATGGATAGATAGATAGATAGATAGATAGATCGAATACCATTTATTGCCATTTAAACATACATCGTTCAAACAAAATTACGATAGTGTGTTAGTTTGTACGATAGTGTTAATGTGTGGGGATCGCTGGTCGGCGAGGTCTCTGTGGGTAATGAGGGCCCAGATTTAGACTAAGCTACAGTGAAGGAACAGCATTATATTTGAAATTGGGATGGTGTGTGACATGGCTGGGAATGTACAAGTGGTAGTCTTCCCCTATCCCTGCTTTCCTTGTTCCTATTAAAAAGGACCTTACTACAGGAAGGATGTAATTAAAGCTAGAAATAGGAGAGATGAGACTAAGTGGGACCCGTTGGGTCCCAGTCACACGGGAGGCCTGCCACCCCCCCCACCCCCCCTCCAACGCAACCCATTCCCAAACGCAATATTCCACCACCCACCTGTTCCCAAACGCAACTCGTTCCCCCAAATCAATGTTCCATGGGGTGTGGAGGAGGGGGGAAGTAAAAAAAAAATCAAACTCGTGGAAGCACGTAGAATGTACGTTGCGGATACGTCGGAGCTTGGGCGTCTCTTAGCTCGTAACGCTAACGGCAGGTACTCAGGGAAAGCTCGGGAAGACTCGCGAAGATTTTTCAACATGTTGAAAAATGTCCACGAGAGCCCCGAGTACCTACGGACGGCTATTACCGTAAATCTCCGAGTTCGAATCAGGGGAAACTCGGGAGAGCTCTTGAATTAGCTTGTACAGTGGGACAGGCCCTTTAGGTTGAGACAGTTCTTCTATGGATTGTCACGGTTGCACTCAGGACTTTGGGATTTCTGCAGTAGTATTGAGGTTATTAATTTATTGAATTT
Organism: Leucoraja erinaceus; assembly: GCF_028641065.1. Classification (NCBI taxonomy): domain Eukaryota; kingdom Metazoa; phylum Chordata; class Chondrichthyes; order Rajiformes; family Rajidae; genus Leucoraja; species Leucoraja erinaceus. The sequence goes on along the minus strand of NC_073410.1, from coordinate 1,975,566 downwards.
TCTTTTTGTCCATTATATGTAATCTATGATTATCGTGCTTGCCGACTTGTTCAGCCGCTGCACACAAGAATTTCATTGTCCCATTGTTGGTACGTATGCCAATTAAACTCTCTTGAATTGTTAACTAAAAAGACTGCACATCACATGTATTAGTATTCTCCACTCAAACCTTTACATCAATTGCCAAACAATGTCAACTCCTTACCCTTTTAAATAATAACGTTTGACACTGCAATTCTATATTTTTATAGCAAAACTGTATTAATATAAAATAAACCAAAAATAAATCAAATGAATGATTCTACTCACCCGTGTGAAGTACTAAACCTTCAAAGAGGATGTTGGTACTATTCAACACTGCAGCTGCACTGCCCTTATGTATAAACATAAATAAATTATAAATCATTTTACACTTATTTTACATAACACTTGAAATAAAATTTTACTTATTTTCATAAAAACCAAAGTCTCTAACTGTTGCCAGTTGTGTGAGAATTTTAGATGTATAAATACTGGATGAACGTTAGTTTACTGCCTTCAATGCCACAGGGGCTTCTTGCTTCGCTGGAACAACATCAAATGTATTTGACACCGAGTCACAATAAAATGATTTCAGTTCAGGTAACAGGTAGGGTTTAAGGAATACCTAAAAATGGAGGAGAGAGGCTGGGGAGATACAGCACGGAAACAGGCTCTTCAGCCCATGCTGACCAGCGATCACCCTGTACACTAACACTATCCTACACATGCAACTCCAGAGCCAATAAGATCATGGGAGACCCCTTCCACCCCTGCAACGGACTGTTCCAGCTGCTATGGTCAGGCAAACACCTCCGTTGCCATGCTGTGAGAACGGAGAGGTTGAGAAGGTGTTTCTTCCCAGAGGCCATTTGGACTGTAAACTCCTATCTCACCAGGGTCTAACTTTACTGAACCATTCTACTGTTTTTGTTCCTTTTTCCTTCCTCCCACAATATGTCTGTCATATGTAAAAGAATATGTGATTCTGTTCCATTCTGCTTGTAGTTTGTTTGTTTGTTGCACAAAGTCCGCGAGCATTGCCACCTTTAATTTCACTGCACATCTCGTATGCGTATGTGACGAATAATCTTGACTTGACTTGACGAGGGACAATTTACAATCTTTACTGAGGCCAATTAACCTACAAACCTGCAGATCTTTGGAGTGTGGGAGGAAACCGGAGCACCTGGGGAAAACCCACAAGGTCACAGGGAGAATGTACAAACTCCGTACAGACAGCGCCCGTAGTCAGGATGGAAACCTGTTTTCTGGCGCTATAAGGATACAACTCTACCGCTGCACCACCTCGTGTTATTGGGTTTGAGGAGACTAGCAGTGATTGAAAGCCTAGATATAAATGTTAAAACTGTGGCTTTGTGTGGTGAAGATGCTGTTGAAAGTGATCTGAAACACAGCCAGCATTTTACTCTGTATTTAAAATAACCCACAATATAAAATGTGTAAAAATACTTCACGTAATAATTTATTCATAGCCAATAAACCTACTGAATTGTACAAAGCTAGAATAACTTTAATACATATTGAATTTCAATATAGTTTGAATAAAAAAATATCATATATTAACATCACTATTTTTTCCAGAGTAATACATTTGATGAGTTTGAATTTATCACATTAACCACAAGGTATTAAGGTCGCCGTTTTTACAATCTTTATAATCGAAGCTCAGTAATCAAAGTGTGGGTTCTGCTCCATGTTTTAACATCGTTCCGTTGTTCACACACAGCTCCCACGTATCTGGCATGGTTTTCCAATCATTTACAATCTTCGGAAAGACTGCTTTGCCATAACTGGGTGCCGACCTTTGAGTACAATGCAAAGTAAGGTCTGCACTGGTGGAGGTCCACCAATATCTCTCAAGGTGGAGGAACAGCACCTCATATTTCACTTGGGCAGCTTACAACCCAGCAGTATGAATATTGACTTCTCTAACTTCATGTAGCCCTTGCTTTTCCTCTCTCTCCATCCCTCCCCAATCCTAGTTCTCCAATCAGTCTGACTGTCCTCCTGATTATATTTTATCTTTGTATACTTTGGTGTCAACTTCTCCCAGCTAACAATGATCTATTCTACATTTTCCTTGACCTTCGTCCCCTTTGATGAATCACTTTCACGCCTTACCCTTCCATATATCGGTGTCTCCCTCTCCCCTGACTCTCAATCTGAAGAAGGGTCTCGACTCAAAATGCTACCCAAAACCTTCTATCCAGAGATGCTGCCTGTCCAGCTGAGTTATTCCAGCTTTTTGTGTCTATCTTTGTTTGGATGAGACCCTAGTGTACAGTCCAGTCTCATGGGCATTTGAGACCCGACGTAACTGTTCTGAAGGAGAACTAAAGAGTGTTCCTGTGTGCCCCTGACACTTGTTATTGCTCAGCAAACATTCATTAAAGCCGTCAGTGGAAGAGTGCTCTGCTCAACCTATTTGATGTTTAGTTGCAAAATTTACCATACATCAAACGCTCCACACAGGCTGCGATGCACTTTGTGATGTCCTGAATGGAAATTAGAAGGTGCTATAAATAAGTAATCTTTTTTTTTCTCTACCAGTTTATTGGACTTGTGAGATACAACATGGAAGCAGAACCTTCAGCTCACCAAGTCCATGTCAGAGCAGCAACCTGATCCGTTTGGATAACATTCAAGAGAGAGCTAGATAGGGCTCTTAAAAATAGCGGAGTCAGGGGATATGGGGAGAAGGCAGGAACAGGGTACTGATTGGGGATGATCAGCCATGATCACATTGAATGGCGGTGCTGGCTCAAAGGGCCGAATGGCCTATTCCTGCACCTATTGTCTATTGTCTATAAAACAAAGCTTTTCATACTGCCTCAGTACTAAACAATAATAAACCTGATCCTTTAGACTTCATAACTTGCTATTGTAGGCGTGATTATATGATATTAGCCTCGCCCCAGTCTACACAACAATACTGCATGAAATATGAGTTCCTCTTGTGGAAGTCCCATTCTGAATCAGATCCTATAACAGTCTGCACTTGGTGCATTGTCTCACAATATTGTCAAGTACTTCCTTCTTTTCTTTAGTTTCAACAATATTTTGCTCGTTCTGGTTCCATCCCCATTGATTTAGAGGTACAACATTAATTTTTAAATCCCTGTTGCCTCCCACCTGCTCTCAGTACAAACAACAGCCCACCTACTGACTTGTGGCGGAGAGGCATGCGCTGTGGACAATCTGAACAGAGGCACAGATGTGGCACTGGCTGTGGCAAGAACGTTGTCAGCCACACGAGAGAACAACCCTGCTCCGAGAACAAACTCCCCGTGCCCTGGCTGCAACTCCTCCCATATCACCACTGATGGCTGACACAAAAAGCTGGAGTAACTCTTGAGTAACAGCATCTCTGGAGAAAAGGAACAGGTTGACGTTTCAGGTCAAGATCCCTCTTCAGACTCAAACCTTATCGAAACGTCTCCTATTCCTTCTCTCCAGAGATGCTGACTGACCCACAGAGTTACTCCAGCTGTTTTATGCCAAACTTCAGTTTAGACCAGAATCTACAGTTCCATCCTACACATTACCTTGGGTGGTTTTCTTTCATTTTATCACTGACCAACAGCTTTCTGCCTCTCCTCACTCTGGGTTTAGGTCACAGTTAGTGTTTGTGTCATTGGTCATGGCTATAGATGCAGTTGGTATTGGTCACAAGATGAACTCCCATGATGGCCTTTGTTTCCAAAGACAGACAAGAAGGCCCAGGACCACACAGGGGTGCAGTCCCTCATTAATACTGAGGCAGGCTGATTGATTGGGTGTTCACTTCCCCCTGACTGGGTCACCTGGGTTTATAAGGAGTGGGGCTGACGAGATGCAGGTGACTTGGTCCAATAATCACTATTCAGACCCAGCTGTGTCTTGTTTGGCTTTGGCCTCATCTTACTCCAGAGTGCCGGCGTTTTCCAGCAGCCCCATGTTGTTTGTGGTGTGGATTCTAGGCTTCATCTCCCGTCTGCTGGGAAGAAACTGCCCCTGAATCTGGAGGTGTGCATTTTCAAAGGTCAGTACCTCTTGCCTGGTGGGAGAGGGGAGAAGAGGGAGTGACCGGGGTGAGACTGGTCCTTGATGATGCTGCTGGCCTTGCCGAGGCAGTGTGAGGTGCAGATGGAGCCAATGGAAGGGAGGTTGGTTTGTGTGATGATCCACAACTCTCTGCAACTTCTCGATGTCTTGGATGGAGCTGTTCCCAAGCCGTGCATCCCGATAATCCAATTCATAATCCAGATACATTGGAAGCTGAAGCTAAATGAATGCATGAAAGAGAACGGAATAGAGGGGGATTTGTACTTAACAATGAACTGCAGATGTGGGAGTAATGCCCCTGTCCCACTTAGAAAACCTGAACGGAAACCTCTGGAGACTTTGTGCCCCACCCAAGGTTTCCGTGCGGTTCCCGGAGGTTGCAGCTGGTTGCCGGAGGTTGCAGGTAGTGGAAGCAGGTAGGGAGACTGACAAATACTTCCGGGAAGCTCACGGAAACCTTAGGTGGGGCGCAAAGTCTCCAGAGTTTTCCGTTCAGGTTTCCTAAGTGGGACAGGGGCATAACTCAGCGGGTCAGGGGGCACCTCGGGAGAATATTGATCGGTAATGTTTCAATTCGGGACCCTTCTTCACCCCAATTGTAGGGGGTGGAGAAACCTGGAAATAAGGAGGGGGCAGGATGAATGATAGGTGGATACAGTTGGGATGTGGAAGAGGTTGGTGTGGAGGATAAATGCTGGGAAGATCCAGATGGACTGAGTGGCCTGGTGATGTACTGTAACTTTTATGTAATTCCATGCCCATCATCTCTCATTCCACACACAGCCCTGATAGTGTGATGCATAATTCCACAGGAGTCTTTTCATTATTTCAGGGTTTCTTTGAGATAATAACGGGTAATTAGTGCCATGAAATGCTGTAAAATGTGTACTCTGATACCAATTATGCACAGAGAGTGAGATTGTTTAAAAAAAAAAAAATGGTTTTAGAGAACTTGTTCCCTGCCAGTGTGTTAGAAATAATGTATGCTGTAAGATATGGCTTCACCTACAGAGGCAGTTTCCAACCAGGGACCCCATGAAAAGACTGCTTAAGGCTACTTACCTAGTCAAAAACAAACCCTGCATGTCATCTTTCTTGTAGAACAATTGTGACATTCAAAGGATGGCACAAAATGCTGGAGTAACTCAGCGGGTCAGGCAGCATTTCTGGTGAACATGGATAAGCGACATTTCGGGTCGGGACACCTCTTGATGGAATTCTCGGTGGATGAGAACCACTAACTTTTTAGTTTAATTTAGTTCTGTTTAGTTTAGGGATACAGTGCGGCAACGGGCCCTTCGGCCCATCGAGTCCGCACTGACTGGAGATCCTCGTACATTTACACTATCCTACACACACTTTTGCACTCATACCAAGCCAATTAACCTACAAACCTGTACGTCTTTGGAGTGTGGGTGAAAACCGAATATCTCAGATAAAACCCATGCAGGTCCCGGGGAGAATGTACAAACTCCACACAGACAGTACCTGTTTTCTCTGGAACAGAGGAGAGACCTGATGGAAGTATATAAAATTATGAGAGGCATAGCTGCCGTTGCACATCAGACAGGCCCCCTCACTGTCCATCTTCAAATCCAGTGTTAAAACGCATTTGTACTCCCTGGCTTTTGACCATGCCTGAGGCTTTGCTTCTGTTTGTGGTGTTTTTGATGTTTCTTTATTTTACATGTCTTTTCCTACTATTTCTTTTGATTGTTATTTTTGGTGTGTATTAACTTTTTTGTCAATGATTAGTGATGTACAGCACTTTGTTGCAGCTATGTTTGTTTTTAAAGTGCTCTATAAATAAAATTATTATTATAGATAGGGTAGACAGTCAGAATCTTTTTCTCTGGATGGAAATGTCAAATACGCACTACATAGCATAGCTTTAATGGGAGAGGGGCAACGTATAAAGGAGATGTGAGTGGCACCTTTTATTTACACAGAGGATGGAGTGCCTGGAGTGGTGTTTCAGAGCACATGGATGTGCAGGGAATGAAAGGATATAGATCACCTGCAGTCAGATAGAGTTGGTCTTGGCATCATGTTTGGCACAGACATTGTGGGCCGAATGGCCTGTTGTGCTATGGTTTTGTTCTAAATACAACTTCAATGGAGTATCAAAGATGATTTCACCGGCACCAGCCACTTGAACCTGACCTCACCAATGTACAACCACTGACAATGAGACTATGGTTTAATTTCGTTTAGGATTGTCACCTATACTGAGGTGCAGTGAAAAGCTTTTTTGTTGCATGCAATCCAGTCCGTGGGATGAACATACATACATGATTACAATCAACCCATATACAATGATATATGGACACACTGATCTGTTCTGTAGTCAATGCCTACCATGTTCTGTTGTGCTGAAGCAAAGCAAGAATTTCATTGTCCTATCAGGGACACATGACAATAAACTCTCTTGAACTTGAACCCGTTCACAGTGTGCAGATACAGGATGAAGGGAATGACGTTTAGTGCAACGTAGTCGTGTAAAGTCTGATCAAAGATAGTCCGAGGGTCTCCAGTGAGGTCAGGACCACTCTCTAGTCTGTTACCCAGCCAGTACAGCGTACTAATACATGGGGGCACCCAGAAATGGTGGCTGTTTCCAGTATCTCCCCTCACTCGTCTTCTCCATAGAAGGGAGAGCCTCTTTCCATGACAGTTCCTCTTTCTGTGATAGATGGCTGCAGTCCAGAGTGAAGAAATAAGGGGAAATAAGACTATCCCCAGCACCGCTGAAATTTCCCCAACCAATACGTTAATATCAGGTGTAGGAAAGAACTGCAGATGCTGGTTTAAATCGAAAGTGGAGTAAAACAAAAATGCTGGAGTAACTCGGCGGAACAGGCAGCATCTCTGGGGAGAAGGAATGGGTGACGTTTCGGGTCGAGACCCAAGATTCCAGAGAGTTTATTGATTAATAAGGAACTGCAGATGCTGGAAAATCGAAGGTAGACAAAAGTGCTGGAGAAACTCAGCGGGTGAGGCAGCATCTATGGAGCGAAGGAAATAGGTAACGTTTCGGGCCGAAACCCAAGGGTTTCGGCCCGAAACGTTGCCTATTTCCTTCGCTCCATAGATGCTGCCGCACCCGCTGAGTTTCTCCAGCACAACAATACACTACAATATAATACGGTTTATTTGTCACATTGCACATAAAGTGCAAGTGAAATGAATATGTCAGCAGCGGTACAATGGTAAAGAACACACACAAAAACACAATAAAAAATTTAACATAAACATCCACCACAGCATTCATCACTGTGGTGGAAGGCACACAATTTGGCCAGTCCTCCTCCATTTTCCCCAGTGGTCGGGAACTTTTGTCTACCCAAGAGAGCTTATTGTCATGTGTCTCAGATAGGTTGATGAAATTCTATCTGGGACACATGACAACAAACTCTCTTGAATCTTGAATCTTCAGACTGAAGAAGGGTCTCGACCGGAAACGTCACCCGTTGATACCAGGTGATCCCTTGCAAAGACAGAAGGTAGACAAAAAATGCTGGAGAATCTCAGCGGGTGCAGCAGCATCTATGGAGCGAAGGAAATAGGTAACGTTTCGGGACTAGTCCCTTCTTCAATCTTACAAAGACAATATTGGTTTGTCTCTATTGCATGCTTTGTGATATGTTTGAGAAAACTATATACTTTAGAAGCGAGAGTTTAATCCAAAAATCGAAGGTTCTAAACATGGAACCTAAGCACAGCACAGGAACAGGCCATTCGGCCCACAATATCTGCGCCGAACATGAATCCACTCGCACATGAGCCACATCTCCCATTCCCTGCATATCAATGTACCCAACCTATAACACTACCGACCTATCAGTAAACTCAACCTATCTAAATGTCTCTTAAATGTCACCATTGTATCTGCCTCTGCCGCCATCTCCTTTATCGTGCTAAAGATGCTTCATCTACTTCTTGATTTGCTTTAAGGATGGATTTTCAGGGGCTAAAGTAAGTTTGCTGGAGGTTTGTGCCAGGCGGCGCTGAGATCTACTGCATTTGGAAGCTCGCTCTCTCTCTCTCTCTCCCTTCCTTCCTTTCTTATTTCCTTCCTTCTTCTCTCCCTCCCTCCCCCCTTTCTCCCTCTCTATCCTCCTCCTCCTCCTCCCCTCTCTCTCTCGATCTCCCTCTTTCTCTCTATCTATCTCCCTCTTTCTCTCTATCCATCTCCCTCCTCTCTCTTTCTCCCTCTCTATCCACTCCTCCTCTCTCTCTCTATCTATCTATCTCCCCCCCTTCTCTCTCTATCTATCTCTCTCTCTCTCTCTCTCCCTCCCTTCTTCCTCCTCCCTCTTTCTCCCTCTCTATCCCCTCCTCCTCTCTCTCTCTATCTATCTCCCTCCCTCCCTCTTTCTCTCTCTATCTCCCTCCCTCCCTCCCTGTCTCTCTCGTGTAATCTCGCGTTAGCGGCTCCACATCCACCCTCCCCTGCATCTGACAGGCGAGTACATGCTAGCCAATTCCAGGCTTTTCATTTCAACATGGCCACTACCGCAACGTGTACCCGGTTTAGCGAGGAATACCAGTTATGTGAAGAGCTCGGAAAGTATGCAACTTCCCCCCTCGCCCCGTCCCCCCTCACTCCAATTGCCCCGCACTTATTGTGCTTCCAATCGCCCCCCCCCTCCCCTCCCTTCCCTTTCCCCTTGAGCTCTCCACTCTAATCCCATGTCTGCCTGTTATTTTTTCTCTCCACTCCTAGGGGTGCCTTCTCCGTTGTTCGCAGATGCGTTAAATTATCCACGGGACAAGAATATGCGGCGAAGATTATTAACACAAAGAAGCTCTCTGCCCGGGGTAAGTGACCCTGTGTGTGTGTGTGTGTGTGTGTGTGTGTGTGTGTGAGAGAGGGCGTGGGGCAGGGAGGGGGGTGGGTGGGGTGGAGTTGAGTCGAGGGCAGGATGGTGGAGAAGTGAGACAGGGGTCTGAGAAACTGGCAGCGTGGCCCTGGGTGCAGTCACTTTGGGCCAGTGGGGTGTGTGTGTGTGTGTGTGTGTGTGACAATCTCTGTGTCCAATATCTGTATCCACTCACTCTGACTGTGTGAGATCACAGACACCCCAAGGAGATGCCACAAATGTGTCTGCCCGGCGCTTTTACTGATGCCGTTTGCGTGGTATTGTAATTGATGGCAGTAATTCTCAGTGTTGTATTATGCGCCGGTCTGTATTACAGGTTTAGGACCAGCCGGGGGTTAAATTGTGCAGCGGGAACAGCCGCTGATGCAGTGCCCAACACTTAGCCGCACTGACAGCGGCAATTGTAAAACTTTCTAATAGGATGGTGCATCGTTATATAACGCCGTTCCTTATGTGTGTTTTGTAAAAACAGCTTTGTTTGGTGTTCACTGGTAGAGTGGATTTGGGATTAGTTCATGGTTAATAAAAGGCCCCCGCACCAGTGAGTGTGTGTGTGTGTCTTTGTGTGTGTGTGTGTGTTTGTGTGTGTGTATGAGTGTGCGCATGAGTGTATTTGTGTGTGATGGGGTGTATGTGTTTGAGTGTGCGTGTGAGTGTGTTTAGTGTGTGTGTGTTCGTGTGTGTTTGAGTGTACGTGTGAGAGTGTGTGCGGTGTGTATTTGAGTGTGTATTTGAGTGTGTATTTGAGTGTGTGTATTTGAGTGTGTGAGTGAGTATTTGAGTGTGTGTGAGTATTTGAGTGTGTGTGAGTATTTGAGTGTGTGTGAGTGAGTGTGTTTGAATGTGTGTGTGAGTGTGTTTAGTGTGTGATTGAGGTTGTGTGTGAGTTTGTGTGTGTGTTAGTGTGTGTGTATTGAGGGGGGTTATTTTCTGTGTGGCGGTAAGCAGCCGTTAGCATCAAGAAGGCAGCTCCACTTGTGTTTAAATGTCCGGGCCAAACCGAGCCGCTGGCGGAACAAAACGAGACACCGCGTGAAGTAAAGCTCTCTTAAATAATTTAAAGAGCCAGCAGGAATTAATGGTGACCGGAACTAAGTACATATTTACTGTCAAATGGATTGGTCATATTAGGGTGTCATTCTGGGATCAACTTTCCACGCTGAAGGTTCGCTTACAATTCATTAAGATGTGCATCTGTAGCTAGAACCATGGCCAACTTTAGGCACTAACCTCCAGGTCTTGTACCGAGTGCAATCTCTGGATTATGTCAGAAGAAGCTGATTTATCTTCCTAAATAAACACCAGCGCGGTTGGGAAACTCGTATTTACGCTGGTAGACAAAAGTGCTGGAGAAACTCAGCGGGTGCAGCAGCATCTATGGAGCGAAGGAAATAGGCAACGTTTCGTCCCGAAACGTTGCCTATTTCCTTCGCTCCATAGATGCTGCTGCACCCGCTGAGTTTCTCCAGCACTTTTGTCTACCTTCGATTTTCCAGCATCTGCAGTTCCTTCTTGAACAATTTGCCATCTTTACGCGTTGGTTAAACTACAATTAAAATGCTGGTGGATGCAAAATTGTAGCCAGTCTGTACAAAAGAAAGGTTAGCAAAAAATAGTTCTACACGGGGAGGGAGACCAGTGGAGCAGGCAAATTCAGGGTAGGTAGACACAAAATGTTGGAGTAACTCAGTGGGACAGGCAGCACCTCTGGGGAGTAGGAATGGGTGACGTTTCGGGTCGAGACCCTTCTTCAGACGCGGTGTTGTATAGTTTAACTAGCCACATATAAGGTGATGGAGGAACTCCGCGGGCTGGGGGAAGGGGTGGATAGAATGGGGAAGCGTTATTTCGGGTTGGGACCCTTCTTCAGACTTTAGCTTGGGGGGGGGGGGGGGGGGAAGAATGCTGGAACAGAGAGAAGCGGGTGGGACAATTCCTGGCAGGTGAAAGATTCCACCATCTGCAGTTCCTCTGGTCTCCTTGAGGTAAAGATTTTTGTTTCGGGAAGGAACTGCAGATGCGGTTTTACCTAAAATGCTGGAGTAACTCAGCGGGTCGGGCAGCATCTGTGGCGAGAAGGAACGGGTGACGTTTCGGGTCGAGACCCTCCTTCAGACTGAGAGTCAGGGGAGAGGGGAACGAGAGATATTGATGGTGAGACAGAGAGATATGGAACAAATGTTTGTTGGGTACTTGGTAGTGAACGCGGGTGCATTAGTACATTCTCTTGGCTTTAGGTTATTAAGTGTGTGTGCGTGTGTGTGTGTGTGTGTGTGTGTGGGGGGGGGGTGGAGAGGTCAGTGCTTTGGTTGTTTGGGTGAGGGGTGGAAGGGGGGGTTCACTGCAACCGCAATGCAGGTACCGTCACCACACCAGAGAGGGAGGGGGAAGCGAATTGTTTGTATGCCTGTGTAAGAAACAAGAGAAACATTTTCTTTAAAAGGGGGAAAAAATCCCCAGAGCTGCAGGATTGTATTCTGCAGTGTGATAAATTAACAAAGATATGCACCTTTTGACTCTATCTTATCCCCCCCCCCCCCCCCCAGCACCAATCACCCGGCCTCAGGTGATGAATCACACTGTCCACATGTAAATCACGCACTTGCTGCGGCGCAAGGCAGCTATTTTTAGTCCTGTCTTGTCCCTGCTATTTTGCTCGGCGCTGCCATTAGCTGTAAATGTCATTTACAGGCTCCAGTGTGTGTGTGTGTGTGTGTGTGTTGTGTGTGTGCTTGCGCGCCACGTTTGCAGCCAGTTCCCTTTGCCATTGTCTCTCAAGAAGCCCCTTTAAGGGAAGGAACACACATACATAGATTCCGAAGTTAGACAATATTGTTGGAGAAACAGATTGGTGCAGCAGCATCTATGGAGCGAAGGAAATAGGCAACGTTTCGGGACGAAACCCGTAAGGGTTTCCTACTTCCGGCCCGAAACGTTGCCTATTTCCTTAAGGATTTCGTCCCGAATCGTTGTCCCGAATCGTTGCCTATTTCCTTAAGGATTTCGTCCCGAATCGTTGCCCATTTCCTTAAGGATTTCGTCCCGAAACGTTGCCTATTTCCTTAAGGATTTCGTCCCGAAACGTTGCCTATTTCATTCGTTCCATAGATGCAGCCTCACCCGCTGAGTTTCTCCAGCAATTTTGTCCCCCCTTCGATTTTTCCAGCATCTGCAGTTCCTTCTTGATCATAGACTTCCCAAGTGCTCTTTTTCATTTTCAAAATGAAACGCTGCCTTGAATGAAATGCGCCTCTCCCTCTGTGTGTGTGTATGTGTGTGTCTGTAATAGAGTGGGGACGATTGGCCATGTCTTCACCTCCTCCACTGAGAATGCTGTGTTAATGTCAAGCCTGCTGGATGACAGCAGCTAAGTGCTGCAGGCAACGGCTGACTTCCTGGCGCTTAGACTTGAGCAAATGTGTGTGTGTGTGTTCTCTCTCCTCCTCCCCTCCTCTTTCCAGCGGTAATATCAAAAGACAGCGCTAGGGGACACTCAGTTTTGGCGGTTGGAGGGGACACTCAGTGGTTAAACACAGCTTTATAAAGAGCAGTGCCCAGGGTCGCTCACTCGACCACTTTGTTTTGCCATGCAGGCGTGTTTGTTTAAAGAGCGTTTCGTTTAAAAAACAAAATACTGTCCAATGCATCTGTGCGTTTCAGCATGTGGAAGTAATTTCTGCAGCCGTTTCAGGATAAGTGCAGATCCGCTTCACAAGTCCAGTGTGCATTAAAAAAAAAATCCCCACTCGGTTTCCCCCCCCCACCCCCACCCGCCGCAATGCTGTGGTCTGCGACAGATGACTCGTCAAGCGGGAGAGTCTAAAGTGGGGGCATTTTAGTCACTCCCTGGTTTTCAGTGGAAAGGTAGCTCAACTCGGCAAACCTGCTTCACAAACTCCACGCTGCAATGTACAGGTGCCCCGAGCCTATCACTGCACGCTGCTTGCTGCTTGCTGCATATTGATATTGCAATTCATCTTGCCCCCTCTCTAGTTGCCTTGCACCTGTCTGTCCACCCTGCCTGCGTTTTTAATCTCCCCCCTCGTCTCTTTAATGAGCACATCTTGCAGGGGGAATACAGCCCGGTATTCTTTCAGATGAGACCTTAAAGCCAGACCCCCCCTCTCTGCATGCTGAAGATAGACACAGAATGCTGGAGTAACAGCAGGGCCAGGCTGCATCTATGGAAGGAATGGGTGATGTTTTGGGTCGAGACCCTTCTCCAGAATCGCATCTGAATGCTGTCAGGCCTGAAGAAGGGTCTTGACCCGAAACATCGCCCATTCCTTCTCTCCGGAGATGTTGCCTGACCCGCTGAGTTGCTCCAGCATTTTGTGTGATTTAAACCAGCATCTGCAGTTCTTTCTTATACGGGTTGCATCCCAGCTTGGTTTGGGGGAACGGATCTGACAGCAAGACGTTGCAGAGAGTTGTGGATGCGGCCCAGTCCATCGCAGAGACCACATTCCCCACCATTGACTCCGTCCATTCTTCAAGCTGCCTTGGAAAAGCAGCCCACATAACCAAAGACTTGTCCCACCCTGGCCATTTCTTCTTCTCCCCGCTCTCGTCTGGCAGAAGCTTGAAAGCGCGCTCCACCAGACTCAGGAACTGCTTCTTCCCCTCTGTTATCAGGCTCCTGAACGGTTCTTCCACAAGTGTGTAGAAAGGAACTGCAGATGCTGGTTTAAACTGAAGATAGACACAGAATGCTGGAGTAACTCAGCGGGACAGGCAGCAGAGAAGGAATAGGTGATGTTTCGGGTCGAGACTCTTCTTCAGACTGATGTAAGGGGAGAGGGAGATACATAGATAAGGAAAAGTAAGGCGTGAAAACGGGACAAAGGGGATGTAGTTCAAGGAAAATGTAGAATAGATCATTGTTAATTGGGAGAAAGTAAACTGATAAAAAGTAGTCGGTGACAGTCAGTTGGTCGGGGAAATGGGAAGGGGAGGGATGGAGAGAGGGAAAGCAAGGGTTACTTGAAGTTAGAGATGTCAATGTTTCATAAGCTAGGGTGCTGTTACCTCCCCATTGTTACACCCCATCTACCTGTGACGCCACTTTCAATGAACTAGTTGTCTGCTTATTGTCACCTGTTTTTTTGTAGGGTGGGGTGGAGTTGTGGGGTGGAGTTGTGGGGGGGGGGGGTGGAGTTGTGGGGTGGGGGGTGGAGTTGTGGGGGTGGGGGGGGTGGCGTTGTTGTTGTTCTATGTAGGAATTGGCTGCCACATTTCCTGCAACATTGGCTGCACGTCAAGATTCTGTGATTGATTCCGGAAGAGCAGTTTATGCCCAGTGAGGAAGACTTAGTGAGTCTTTGATTCATCTGGCTCTCTGACAGACAGACAGACAGACAATAATGCACTAAAAGCAAGGCTTGGAACCTTTTCCTTTGGGGCTCGAGTTTGCATCTTTGCATTTGGGAGTCAGATATTTTGCAGTGTGTGATTTTAGGCTGAATATCTCCCATCAGTTGCTGTCCTCATCGGAGCTGCATCAAAACCTACCCAAATGTCACTGATGTTAAACGTCAGAAAAGTACTGTTCCATGTGGAGCATTCAGGGACTTGTGCTCCCATCCCCACTCAGGCAATTTAGGTTTTAAGTTTATTATTGTCACGTGTGCTGAGGTACAGTGGGAAAGCTTTGCTTTGCATGTTATCCAATCAAATGAAATGTACCGTACACACACAGACTCTGTTCCGACTGGAGTACAACAGATGGAGCAGTCAGGAAGATACAGAAGGTAGTTTCCATCATTGTAGTGCTTCAGTCTGCTACCACCATCATCTACTGCGACAAGTGATGGCTTCCACTGATTGTCGCCGGAAGCTTGCGTCCTTTACAGGACGGACGATGACAGCAAGGTCAACATTTGTACATTTGGTGGACATGAAAAGAAGAAGAGGTTCCGTCCACAAAGCCCAATGCCCGCAGTGGGTGGAGGTGAATCGGACATCGCCCTCACTTGTGGGAGGATTGTTTAAAGCTTGGTGATGGGGGGGGGGGGGGGGGGAAGAAGCTGTTCCTGAAACTGGGGGAGAGTGCATTCAAGCTTCTGTACATTCTGCCAGACGGTGGCCGGGGGAATGAGGAATGACTGGGTTGTCACTGGAGAGCAACCGTGTGTAAGAACACAGAGTCGATTGACGTTGGTGGAGGAGTCCAATGAAGGATGGAGGGGGCTGCTGGAACATAACAGAATTAGGTTTGCCATTCAGGGCTAATGCTTCTTCTTCTTCTTGCATATGGCGTGCACAGCCTAAAGTTGCAGGACAACTTGTTCTATTTGATTGTGCACACCAGGTTCATTGCATTCGTCGAAACAGGGCGGACTGCGTGAAGGTTGCAATCTCCCACCCCAGGGCTATTGCT
This sequence comes from Leucoraja erinaceus, assembly GCF_028641065.1. NCBI lineage: Eukaryota > Metazoa > Chordata > Chondrichthyes > Rajiformes > Rajidae > Leucoraja > Leucoraja erinaceus. The sequence continues at coordinate 1,960,218 of NC_073410.1, read as the reverse complement.
TAGATACAGGTATTGACCAGGGGTAGTGGAAATCTTCATGACCATAAAAATCTTTGCAACCATAAATAAGGTGGCATCATTGACATGTAATGCCTGTAATAGGCAATAGTTACTGGAGTAACTCAGTGGATCAGGCAGCGTCTGTGAAGAAAAGGAATAGGTGACATTTTGGGTCGAGACCCTTCATCAGATGACCTGAAATGTCACCTATTCTTTTTCTCCAGGGATGCTTTTTGAAACGCAGAGTTACTCCAGCATTTGGTGTCTGTCTATCTTCAGTGTCAACCAGTATCAGCAGTTCCTATCTTACATATAAAGCCTATGGCTAAAAGCTAAGAAACTAATTACATAAGTTGATTTTCTTTTAAGGCAGGTATTTATTCCATCCCTGTTGCATGCCTTGCCTTTGACTGGGTATTGTTGTTAGAGGCCTCATCCTAGCATTTCCTGCAGGATACAGTGTTTTTATTGCATGTAGAATTGGTGCAGTTCCCATTGTTATGTTCTGGGTTTCAATGTCGTGCTTTCAACTATCTGCACAAAATTCTACATGCGGCTCCTGGAACTGTTCCCATTCTTTACAGGTCAAGTCAAGCCAAGTCACATTTATTTATATAGCACATTTAAAAAAAACAACTCTCGTTGGCCAAAGTGCTTTACATTTGTTATAAGAATAGTATAAACAAACATACTACATACATACTGGAGTAACTCAGCGGGTCAGGCAGCATGTCATACATACATACAACTACATACATATATACATATAGCCCTCGCTCAGTGGACGTCAGGAAAGGCTTGGGAGTATCGATAAGTTTTTAGTCATGACTTAAAGGAGTCGATGGATACTTGTCAAGCTATAGTCAGATTCTACATTTAAAACTGAAATTGAACATGGAACGCTGGAATAACTCGGAGGGACAGGCAACATCTCTGGAGAGAAGGAATGGGTAACGTTTTGGGTTGAAATCCTTTTTCAGACGTATCATTGTCCATCAATTCCCTCACAGATGCTGCCTGACCTGTAGAGTTCCTCCAGAATTTTGTTTTACTCAAGATTCCAGCACAAGATTACATGTGATGCCATGTGATGTTGTAATATGCTTCATTCTGGCAAAGGAATGCTGGTTCAATTACATGAAGAAGTCTACAAAATAAACACTCCTTACATTACCTTTTATGTAACTTAATCTATGGTCGATAACAGAAACCTGAATCAGCTCTTCATCAAATCCCTGTTCCATTCCACTCTCTCTGCAGATGAGAACAAGCAATCTACTTTCCTATAGAAGAGTCAAGAGTCATCTATAGTCGTTTAGTTTAGAGATACAGTGGGGAAACAGGCCCTTCGGCCCACCGGGTCCGCGCTGACCTGCGATCCCCGCACACTAACACTATCCTACACCCACTAGGGACAGTTTTTACATTTACCAAGCCAATTAACCTACAAACCTGCACGTCTTTGGAGTGTGGGAGGAAACCGAAGATCTCGGAGAGAACCTACAAGCTCCGTACAGACGGCACCCGTAGTCAGGATCGAACCCGGGTCTCCGGCGCTGCATTCGCTGTAAGGCAGCAACTCTACCGCTGCGCCACCGTGTTTAATTGGAACAATGACATTCTTACCTGCTGCAGCGTGACAGGCCTGTAAACACCGTACTCATTGATAACATAATAAAGAAAGAAAACCAATAAATTAAAAAAAACAAAAACAATCTCGTTGCAAAAAGCCCAAAGTCCTCGGTACAGCCAAGACAGTTTGTTGTTCATAGTTTAGATAGTATTTGTGCTATTGATACCAGGAGACAGGAACTTGCATTTTCATTCACTCCTCAAATACAAATGCTGATTTTATGCGCTTTTTAAATTTAAAAAAAATCTATCACATATTTGGATAGTAAATGAATTGTGGGATTGCTGTTTAGTACAGCAGTTACATTGAGATAACATGCTTTTATTGAATGGGGGAGCACATGTTGAGGCTTTAGAGCCCAGCCCAGCTAGTTCTGCCTCTTCAGTCTGATGAAGGGTCCCAACATGAAACATCGCCTGTCCAAATACCTCTACCTGGTGGCTGACCCACCAGTCAGATGCTAGTTAACCATCTGGGTTCCTCCAGCAATTTGCATTTTGCTCAAGATTCCAGCATCTACAGATTCATGTGTTGCCATTCGTTCGGTATGTTCCATTCAAGATTCAAGAGAGTTTATTGTCTTGTGTCCCAGATAGGACAATGAAATTCTTGCTTTGCTTCAACACAACAGAATATAATAGGCATGAATACAGAACAGATCAGTGTGTCCATGTACCATTATATAAATATATACACACATGAATAAATAAGCAGATAAAGAGATAATGGGCTATTAGTGTGCAGAGTTTTGTTTGAGTTGAGTTTAATAGCCTGATGGCTGTGGGGAAGAAGCTGTTCCTGAACCTGGACATTGCAGTCTCCAGGCTCCTGTACCTTCTACCTGAAGGTAGCGGGGAGATGAGTGTGTGGCCAGGATGGTGTGGGTCTTTGATGATGCTGCCAGCCTTTTTGAGGCAGCGACTGCGATAGATCCCCTCGATGGTAGGGAAGGTCAGAGCCGATGATGGACTGGGCAGTGTTTGCTACTTTTTGTAGTCTTTTCCGCTCCTGGGCGCTCAAGTTGCTGAACCAAGCCACGATGCAACCGGTCAGCATGCTCTCTACTGTGCACCTGTAGAGGTTAGAGAGAGTCCTCCCTTGACAAACCAACTCTCCGTAATCTTCTCAGGAAGTAGAGGCGCTGATGTGCTTACTTTATAGTAGCATCAATGTTCTGGGACCAGGAGAGATCTTCAGATCTTCGGACATCCATTTGTGTGCAGTTCCTATGAGCAGTCCGCTTAATTCTTCTCATAGGTGCTCTCTCAAGGTTTGCTATGTTATACAACAGTACGTGGCTGTTATGAGGAAACAATCACTTTTAACCTTGATGTGATTTTGCTCCCTGCTTTGTAACTGGTCCATCAAATGTAACTTGGTTGTGTTGTGAAGATCTAATGGAACTCTTTTTCTTGAAGTTTGATGTTTCAGGTGTATTCATTCAAGGTATGTGGATGATGCGGGCATCACTCCTCCATGCCCTTGACTAGGTCATTTAGTTTAGAGATACAGCATGGGATCAGGCCCCATGGCACAATGAGTCCATGCCGACCACTGATCACTCTTTCACACGACAATGTAATCCCACTTTCCCATCCATTCTCTGCACAGTAGGGACAATTTTGCGTAGGCCAGTTATCCTACAAACTCGCACGCCTTTGGGATGTGCGAGGAAAAAGGAACACCTGGAGGAAACCCACGCGGTCACAGGAAAACATGCAAACTCCACACAGACAGCACCCGAGCTCAGATCGGACCCAGGTTACCGTTGTGTCACCCTAGGCCATTGTATTGTAGTGCGCAGGCAGGCTTGGGGTTAGTCAAGAGAGAAGTTGATACAGCAGTGTAGAAGGACAATGATTGGATGGATTTCTAACTTAGCAGGGTGTGCTAAATTCCTACTAGTTCCACTGTTTGCCTCCTTAAATCCCTGTCGTTAGCTCATTTTTCCCAGCCAACAATGGGCCATGATGGACACCACCCTTACTGAGATAAATCTGTTGCCGGCCCTATCTTATCATGGTCTTTTCTCACCTCAACTCCCCCCCCCATCCCCAGTCTGAAGTGGATTTTCGACCTGAAACAACACCTATTCCTTTTCTCCAGAGATGCTGCCTGTCCCGTTGAGTTACTCCAGCATTTTGTGTCTTTCTACAGTTTAAACCAGCATCTGCAGTTCCCTTCCACACATTTTGGTTGGGTGTGTGAGTGTGAAGGGTATTTCCAACTGCTGGCATTCGCTTGTACCTGCGATGATTGTCCTGCTGGTGCTAAATATCTAATACTCGGCACTTATGATAAAGTTCTGCTGTGATGCATCTTCCGGATAATATCCGCTAGTTGTGATGTTGGAATTACCGAATGGTTAAGATGTTCTAATTGTACTCAGTTAATAGATCAGGAAAGTGGGAGCAGTGTGATTTTTATTCAATGTCACCGTTGGTGAATGCCACATTCTTTTGGAACCACAAAATACTCATTATTTGTTGCTTCAAATAGAATCAAGCAGCAGGGAGAAACTATATTCTGCACTCTGTATCTTCCCCTTTACTTTACCTATTGTACTGGAGTTTGACTTGATTGTATTTATGTGTGGTATTATCTGATTTGATTGGTTGGCATGCAAAGCAAAGCAAAACTTTTCACTGTAAAATTGTGCATGGAGTCATAGGGCCGTATAGCATGGCCCAACTTGCCCACACTGACCAACATGTCCCATCTGCACTAGTCCCATCTGCCTGCGTTTGGCCTACATCCCTCCAAACTTGTCCTATCCCATGTAGCTGTCAAAATGCTTCTTAAACATTGTTAGTCCCAGCCTCAACTACCTCCTTCCAGCAGCTCATTCCATGCACCCACCACCCTTTGTGCGAATAAATCGCCCCTCAGATTCCTATAAAATCTTTCCCCCTTCACCTTAAACCTATGCCCTCTAGTTTTTGATTCCACTACTCTGGGCAAGAGAGACTATGCCTTTCATGACTTTATACATGTGATTTTGTACATGTGATAGTAATGAACCTATAACTAAATCGAAATTGTGGGGACCACCCTCTGGTTGGCTTGTACATAGAACATACAACAGTACAACAGAATAACAGGGGCTTTAGTCCACAGAGTCTGTGGTGAATATGACACCAAGTTAATCTAATCTCCTCTGCTTCGTGTGATTCACATCCCTTAATCCTCAGCATATCCATAAATGCCACTATCATATCTGCCCCCACTACCTTTCCCAGAACATATTCCACTGCCTTCGGTCCAACTTTCCCACACCGACCAACATGTCCCATCTCCCGTTTGGCCCGTATCCCTCCAAACCTGTCCTATCCATGTAGCTGTCAAAATGCTTCTTAAACGTTGAGTTAGTACCTGCCTCAACTACCAGGCACATTCCAGGCTCAACTACCACCACCCTCTGTGAATAAATAACTTGCCCCACACATCTCATTTTATACCTTGCCCTCTCACCTTAAAGCATGCCTTCTCGTCTTTGACATTTCCCTCCCGGGGGAAAAAAACTTCTGACTTTCGACACGATTTTAAACCTCATCATAAGCATTGCCAAAAAATTCCCAGCCTGCAGTATTGAGCATGTTTTTGGGGGAACATTTTCACTGTTGTTCTGGAAATGGTTACGATGGGAAATGTTCTTCCTGTGTCGGGCACAGAAGGCAAGAGAAATCAATCCTTAATGCTTCCGTATCTTGTTTCCTCACCAGCTACGTGACATTTATCCTGGTTAGCAGGCGCAGCGTGTAATACCACATCTCTGTCAACAGACAGCAGCCAGACCAATTCATCTCTATTGACTTGTTCTTTAAACAATATCAGTTAATTGATTTCAACTTGTAATTTCCAGCATTCCTTTTAATATATTTTATTAATTTTGCTAAATTTCTCCACTTGAAGCATAAATTTTCCCTGACATCAGTGACCAAGACTGTTTCAGATTATTATAATGCGTTGAGTTATGTCATTCATGTTTTATTTTGTTGTGTAATAAATTTGAGAATCACTGAAGAAGGACATGGTATCTTGGTCAGTATTCCTCCTTCCATTATCAATAGTAAGAATTTGCAACATGGAATATAGAACAGTTTACAGCATAAGAACAGGCCCTTCGGCCCATGCCGAACATTATGTCAACCCCAGACAATCTTTTAGCAGCTGAGCCTTGGAATTGGGCCGTTCAGCCCATCAATACTGTGTTGACCATTATGCACCTATTTTACTCTAATCCTCATTATAGTTTAGATAAACAACATGGAAATAGGCCCGATCTTATTCTCCCCATATTCCCATCATCATCCCCCAGATTGGAAAGATATATGGATCGGAAAGGTTTGGAGCGATATGGACCAAATGGGACCAGCTAAGATGTGGCATCCTGGATAGCATGCACAATGTGGGCTGAATGGCCTGTTTCCATGCTGTATGACTAGTATGGCAAATTAACCTGCCGATCGCATGCCTTTGGATTGTGGAAGGAAAGCAGAGCATCTGAGGGAAACCCATATGGTTACAAGGAGAACGTACAAACTCCACTTGGATTGCACCTGAAATCGGGATTGAACCCAGGTCTCTAGCGCTGTGAGGCAGCAGCTCTACCAGCTGTGTGCCATGCTGTTGTGCATATCTAGGGATCATTCTGCCAGTATATTGTCAGAGCCTTGGCTCGGGTCATGAGCTCATGTCACAGAAACCAGCCTTTAAACCAATAACCTTCTGACCCCTAGGTGGGTATGTTGCATCTGAGCTAAAGGTAGCAACATCACAACTTATCCTGCCATCAAAATGGCCTTAACGCCTATTGAAATCAGCCATTGAATTTCAAAGTGGTTGTATGTGAGATGGACTGAGAGGTTTGAGGAGATGCTGGTCATTTTGAAAGACAGGAATTGTCAAGGTTTACATTCGTTCCAAAGTTCCTTTAAGTGCGAGTATTAATGCAGGTCATTTATTTTCTCCTTTGCTGTGACCGTAATCTTATTGTCTCCGCGGTTTAACAAGAACGTAATCCATAGACGGCTGCCTACGTAATTTGTGTGTCTCAATTTGTTGTAATTACAGCTGTCTGTAGTGAAGCACAGTGCATGTTCTTTAGCCACTGACGTAAACAATTACAGGATTACGGGATGAGTCATAGATGGAGCTTGCACTGACAGTGCCTCTTGTTTAGTTGATGCCTTTTGGATTGGGGGTGGAGTTGGGGCGGAGAGTGATGTTTACACCCAGTCACTTCCAATGGCACATTATTTCCAGACAAACAGATCAGATTGTGCTGAAATCTGTCATTTGATAAAATGAAACGATACCTTAGACCAGTGGTTCCCAACGTGGGGCGTACACCCCACAGGGGGGCAATTGTATTTTTAAGGGGGACAATTGAGGAGGTCTGGGTCCAAATTTTCGATTTTTATTTTTTTGGATTTTCCATCAGGTAAACATATGTAGTTTATGTTTCAGGTGTTATTTTGAGTAAATAATTTGGGTAAAAAAGGTCTTTATTGCGTAGTTATTACATAATCACCGCGCCATCGCTCTTCATGCATGTCGCACGAAGCGCGCGAGGTCATGGGAGAACCTTATTTATTGAACCATATTCTTTTGAAGCTTGTTTAAACCAAGGTATTGAAATGAGAAGAATTATATATCACCACATGGGGGGGGGGGCATCAGGATTTTAGAGGTGATTAGGTGGGGCATGGCCAAAAAAAGGTTGGGAACCACTGCCTTAGACACAACGAACTGCAGATGCTGGTTTACAAAGAAAGACACAAAGTGCTGGAGTCAGGCAGCATCTCTGGAGAAATGGACAGGCAACACTTTGTGTCGGCACCTGTCTTCAATTAGATCTAGTGCTTACTGCTCTCTGTTTCATTTATTATGGTGTGAAATGTCAAAAGTGTAGGTCCCTTGTTAAGATATTGCATCAGTTCGCCTAGGTTTTGGATACAGACAGAAAGGCATCATTGAATGAATGTGTAGGAATGAACTGCAGATGCTGCTTTACACCGAAGATAGACACAAAATGCAGATATAGAACAGAAACAAGCCCTTTGGCCCAACTCCTCCTTGCCGACCATCAACGCTGGTCCCACTTGCCCATGGTTGGCCCATATCCATCTGAACCTTTCCTATCCATGTACCTGGCAAAATATCTTTTAACTGCTATTATTGTACTTGTGTGAACAACCCAACAACTCGACCCATATACCCACCACCCTCTGTGAAAAAAGTTGCCTCTCAGGTTCCTATTAAATCTTGCCCCTCTCAACTTGAACCTATGTCCTCTGGTCTTGATTCCCTACCCTGTATAAAAGACTGTGTACTGACTCCTGTCTATTCCCCTCATGATTGACTTGCTCCTGTACTAGATCATCCCTCAGCCTTCTGCGCTGCAGGGAATAAAGCCCCCGGGTTGCCCAACTCTCCCCATAGCTCAGGCCCTCGAGTCATGGGAACGTCCTCGTAGATCTTTCCAGCGTAATGACTACTTTCCTAGAGCAGGTAGACAAAAATGCTGGAGAAACTCAGCGGGTGCAGCAGCATCTATGGAGCGCTAGGGAAATGGGCAACGTTTTGGGCCAAAACCCTGAAGGAAATAGGCAACGTTTCGGGCCGAAACCCGGAAGGGTTTCGGCCCGAAACGTTGCCTATTTCCTTTGCTCCATAGATGCTGCTGCACCCGCTGAGTTTCTCCAGCATTTTTGTCTACCTTCGATTTTCCAGCATCTGCAGTTCCTTCTTAAACAATAAACTCTCTTGAATCTTGGGTCTCGACCCAACACGTCACCCATTCCTTCTCCCCAGAGATGCTGCCTGTCCCGCTGAGTTACTCCAGCATTTTTGTTTTGCTCCACTGCATCTGCAGTTCTTTCCTACACCTGATATTAACGTATTGGTTGGGGAAATTTCGGGTCGAGACCCTTCTTCAGACTCATGTGGGGGTGGGAAGAAAGATAATTTTCTCCAGCAAGAACGACCAAAACTGAACAATGGTACACCAAATCCAATTTGTCCAAATTTGGGCAATTAAAATCAACACATCAACCATTCCACCAGGCGTGTCTTTGAAACCCCTGGAACAGAGTCCATGAGGATCAGAAGATTCACCAACACAGAGCTCCATCAATTTGCTCTGTTCTGTTTCCCTAGCGATTTGTAATCTCCTTGGCTTCCGCCCCTCTCCCCCTCCCCCGCAATCCTAATTTAATGTTTTCTGGATAGTGGCTTGCTTTCGTGCAGTGAACTCTGCTGCAAAGTGTCCTAATTTATCTCTTTGCAGGAGTGGATGAAAAAGTGGGAGAACTAGTGTGAACGGGTGATCGATGGTCAGCATGGACTCGGGTGGGTCGAAGGGCCTGTTTCAATGCTGTACCTCTAAACTGAACTAAACCAGAGGCTAAAATTAGGTCTGAGGAAGGGTTTCGGCCCGAAACGTTGCCTATTTCCTTCGCTCCATAGATGCTGCCTCACCCTCTGAGTTTCTCCAGCTTTTCTGTGTAACCTTCGGCTAAAATTAGGCGGTGGTTTGTTCCTTCAGACAATGTTCACATCTGGTTATTCTAATCAGGACTTCTCCATTCCCCAACGTAAAAGAGTGTAGCTTTTTTTGTTTCTTACACAGTAGTCTAGCCCTCTTAGTTTATCACCACATGACAGTGAAGTTCGCAGGGCTTTTATGTCGGAGATTAAAGCAAGTGTGGTTTTCAAGGCGCAAGAAATGCGAGGCCACAACCTGCTGAATCATTTACTCAGCAGCTGGTTGCATTAAGGTTTGACTTGATGTGTTCTTTTAAGAAATTAACGTTTGAGCTGGTTTAAACAGACAGCTGTCTAACTTTAGCCTAGTATGGTATTAATTTCCCCATTCATCCCCACAACAGAAATATCAGCAACACTTCTTCAGGTTTGCAGGTAGGATCCATTGATTAGGATAGGAGGTCAGGAGTTTATATGGGGAACATCGACACTAAGTTCAAGGTTCACATTTATTTGTTACATGCACCAGTTAATGTGCAGTGAAATGAGTTGCCATGCAATTAAAAAGAACACAACACACAATAGATTTTAACATAAACATCCACCACGGCATTCTTCACTGTGATGGAAGGCAACAAAGTTCAGTCGGTCTCCCTCCTTTGTTCTCCCGTGGTCGGGGGACCTTGACCCTCCGTAGTTGCTGTCGCCCGATGTACAAGCCCTGTCGTCGGGAAGATCGAAACCCCGACGTCGGGACAGATCAAACACACTCCGAGGCTGCACATGTTCAGTGTCAACATTGTTTACCGTGCAGTATTTCAAAGCCTGCCGGTTTCCTGGTTAATTGGTTTCAGTAAATTGTAAAATTGTCCCTAGTGAGTGTAGGTTAGTGTATGGGGTAATCACTGGACGGCATTCACCTAGTGGGCCGAAGGGCCTGTTTCCACGCTGTATCTCTAAAGTCTAAAGATTTGTATTATGTGTCCTGTCAGTTTTACTTTGTCGAGCAGGGTCACTCAAACACTAGAAAATTAAAAAAGTTCCTTGGTTTCCACATGGTCCTTGGAACAGCTTATACCGGGGTCTATGTTATCCCACTTTCTCATCCGCTCCTGACACACCAGGGGCAATTTTACAAACGGTCAATTATCCTAAAAATCTTTGGAAAAACTGGAGCAGATGGAGGAAAGCAATGCAGCCACAGGGAAAACGTGCAAACTCCACATGGACAGCACCCGAGGTCAGGATCAAACCTGGGACTCTGGGGCTTTGGAACCGATTTGAGTTTGGAGTGGGGGTTCGTGGATGGGGTCAGGGGGGCACTGGTTTTACCCAAAGGTATTGGGGACATGTGTCCAGTCTTCAGGAGGGGTGTTGGGGATAACATAGCTATTTCTGAAGTAACTGCCTAGTTATATTTAAGCACGTATAAATATACTTTCTTACACCTAAACTGTATGGAAAGTTTTATTGTGACTTGAGAAATAGAGAATTTATGGTATGTAGTTATTCGGTCAGTCATTCGTGCATGTGTAAGCATTTGCACCTTCAGAAGTAGTTATATTGGATTATTATCCCTGAGGGTAAACAATTTGCTACACAATTATTGCTGTGTGTTCTGTATGTGTGCGTGCGTGCGTCTAAAATAATATATGGGGTTGCTTAGCCAACTCATTATGTGCTTGCGTTCAATTTGAGTTTCTGTCGCTCAGTGCGCAGGGTGAGAGAAATTGCTGTCTCTAAGTATTCCCGTTCAGAGGAAAATGAAACATCTGAGTTTCTGTAAGTTATACAGAAAATGCAAGCGCAGTCAAGGGAAATTGCACAATTTATCAGGTTGATTTCTCAGTTTTCCTGCATAAAAGGGCGTTGTTTTCTGAAAGACTGTGTGACAGGTTTGAAAGTCTACAATGCTCTGCGATGTTGAAAACTATTCCAGAGAAGACAAAAGTGCCGGAGAAACTCAGCGGGTGCAGCAGCATCTATGGAGCGAAGGAAATAGGCAACGTTTCGGGCCGAAACCCTTAAGGGTTTCGGCCCGAAACGTTGCCTATTTCCTTAAGGATTTCGTCCCAAATCGTTGCCTATTTCCTTAAGGATTTCGTCCCGAAACGTTGCCTATTTCCTTAAGGATTTCGTCCCGAAACGTTGCCTATTTCCTTCGCTCCATAGATGCTGCCGCACCCGCTGAGTTTCTCCAGCATTTTTGTCTACCTTGATCGATGGTGTTTTATCATTAATGTCTTTTATTATTAATGTTTAGTGTTATCTGAGGCACTCGTAACTGTCATGGTATGTCATGTGGTTACTTGTGAGCGGAGCACCAAGGCAAATTCCTTGTATGTGGATACTTGTCCAATAAACTTACTTACTGACTTACTTTTACAGCTTCTGCAGTTCCTTCTTAAACACTATATTCCAGCGTATGATTGTGCTTGTTTATAGTAAGATTTTTTTTAATGCATTGTATGCAAAAATGGAATGTCACTGTACCTAGGTACATGTGACTAAAGCACCATCGGACCATTGTGTTAAGTCAAGAGTGTTTAATTGTCATGTTCACCGAAGCAGAATCATAACATCCTTACTTGCTGAAGCACATCGGTTTGTATAGATGACAGGAATAGAACAAATTTGATAAATAAAAGACCCCACTGATGTGCAAAACTCAAGTCCAAGTCCCTAGTGCGACCAATACAATTTGTAGTTTGAAGATTAGTTGGTGTTTGTAGTGTTCAATAACCTGATGGTTTTGGGTAGAAGCTGTTCCTTAACCTGGAGGTCACAATTTTCAGAATCGCAATCTTTCTTCCCGATGTCAGGAGTGAAATGAGAGCTTATCTGCACTCTGTAACTCTGTCAAGTTTCACTGTACCTTAATTGGTACGTGACAACAAACTGACCTTGAAGCCTTGAACCTATCTTTCCCTTTTGCTCTATCTATTGTACTTGAGTGTGATGTGATTGTATTTATGCAGAGTATTATCCGATCTGTTGGCAGGCATGTAAAACAAAGCTGTACCTTGGAACACTTGACAGTAATGGAGCTAAGGCATGTGCGATTGTGATACCCATACATTATGTCCCAAAATAAAAACTGCTCTTTTGCCACAGAACAATGGAAAAGACTGGGATTTTGAAATTTGGGATTGTAAATTAGGGGCAAAAAAAAGACAGCACCACCCAGCTGGGACAGGAATAAATGTTCTATTCCTTGGGGAGTAAAGGGCCATTCCTACTTGCCGATTTTTTTCGGCGACTGCTGGCGTCATATCAGTGTCGCCAAAAGATTTTGAACATTTCAAAATCCAGCGGCGACAAAAAAAATGTTGCGACACTTGAAAAAAACATCGCTCGTAATATATCTTCATGCCGCGAATGTTTCGGTGACCTGATACGTTAGTCAATGATGCTGGCTGTCGCCGAAAAAATCGCCAAGTGGGACAGGCCCTTGATAAAAGTGTAGATAAAATTCCAGCAAGTAGTGGAATTAACTTTGAAATGACATGTGAAACACGAAGTGCTGGAGTAACTCAGTGGGTCAGGCAGCATCTGTGGAGAACATGGATAGGTGACGTTTCACAGAGTGCTGGAGTAACTCAGCGGGTCAGGCAGCATCTGTGGAGAACATGGATAGGTGACGTTTCACAGAGTGCTGGAGTAACTCAGTGGGTCAGGCAGCATCTGTGGAGAACATGGATAGGTGACATTTCACAGAGTGCTGGAGTAACTCAGCGGGTCAGGCAGCATCTGTGGAGAACATGGATAGGTGACGTTTCACAGAGTGCTGGAGTAACTCAGCGGGTCAGGCAGCATCTGTGGGAACATGGATAGGTGCATTTCACTGTGGAGAACTCATGGGATAGGTGACGTTTCACAGAGTGCTGGAGTAACTCAGTGGGTCAGGCAGCATCTGTGAACATGGAGAACATGGGATCAGCGGGGTGACGTTTCACAGAGTGCTGGAGTAACGAAACCCTTCTGGGTTTCGGCCCGAAACGTTGCCTATTTCCTTTGCTCCATAGATGTTGCTGCACCATAACTCAGTGGGTCAGGCAGCATCTGTGGAGAACATGGATAGGTGACGTTTCACAGAGTGCTGGAGTAACTCGGTTTTTAAGACAGTTTTTTTTCAATACAGCGTAACAGTTCCCTTTAGATTGCAAATGGAAAACCACCCACACTCTCCTTTGGAAATATTGTTTTTCTTAAATTTCTACTTAAGGGTGAAGTTTTTTTCTGAAATGTTGGTGACAATTTTAATTCTTAACTAATCCCTGCCTGAACCTCTGAGTTTCTCCAGCACTTGGTGTTTTACTGGATTACTATCAACGTCGTTCAGCCCTCTACATCCTGCTTCATGTCCGTTTTGGTGCTTCGATACATGGTGCAATGACACACTGATTGTATGTTTAGTTTTTAGTTTAGAGATGCAGTGCGGAAACGGACCCTTCGGCCCACCGAGTCCGCGCCGACCAGCGATCCCCACACATGTACACTATCCCACACACACTAGCGAACAATTTACACTTGTACCGAGTATACAAACCCAAGCCAATTTACCTACAAACCTGTATGTCTTTGGAGTGTGGGAGGAAAGGGGAGTACGTACAAACTCCGTACAGACAGCACCTGTAGTCGGGATTGAACCCGTGACTCTAGCAGAAACTGCCGCTGCGCCACCATGTTGCCCCATCTGACTGTGTCAAAGCAAGTTCCTCCGTTTATTGATAACCCTGCATTAACATCACCTCACGTGTCTGCACAGACCAGAAGCATGACTAATGGGTCAGGAAGCTCCAGAAACCGCACTTCCTTCAGTAGAATAAAATAGTTGCCTTCCGTGGATGAAGTTTACTCCCCCTCACTGTATAATTTAACAAGGTGTCAGTCAATCAGAAAGGGGGACAGGAAGAGAATCGGCAAATTGGGCACACCATATTGGTTCACATACACATTGTTTCATCAACTTTAGCAAACCTTGCCAGTTTTTCAAACGTTCATAGGTCATAGGATCAGAATTAGGCCATTCTAGCCCATCAAGTCTACTCCACCATTCAGTCATGGCTGATCTATCTTTCCCTTTCAATCCCATTCTCACCGTAACCATTGACGCCCATACTGATCAATCTCTGTTTTCAAAATACCCAATGACTTGGCCTCCACAGCTGTCTGTGGCAATGAATTCCACAGATTCACCACCCTCTGACTGAAGAAATTCTTCCTTATCAGAAAGGGGAGCATCCGGAGAAAACCCACGCAGGTCACGGGGAGAATGTACAATCTCCATAAAGACAGCACCCATAGTCGGGATCAAACTCGGGTACCTGGTGCTGTAAGGTGGCAATTGTACCACTGTGCCGCATATGTAGTTCTCAGCATTACAGCGCATCAGCTCCATAGACTAGACTCCCCTTTGGCGACATGGCCCTCAGTGACTGGACTGCCACATAAATCCTGTCGCTACAAGGACAGGTCAAAGGCTTGTGAAGAGTTAACGCACCTACCAACTCTGCCAAGAGTCTAAGTGTTTAGTTGTCATATGTGCCGAAACGGATCTTGCAGCATCACAACAGTTATTTAAACCCAATACTCAATTGATAATATAATGAGCAAATCAATAAATTTAAAAACCCAATCTAGTGCAAAAACAAAACCACACCCAGTCCCCAGTGCAACCCAGGTAGTTTGTGGTCTAGTTGGAGTTGGTGGTGATCACATGCCTGATGATTATGGAATGTTTTTGTTGAAAGTGATATTTGATCGTTTTCCTAATGGCTCAGGAACAGCTTCTTCCCCTCTGTTATCAGACTTCTGAACGGTTCTCCCATAAGCTAGTGCACTGTCCGATTCACCTCTACCCCATTGCGGACATTGGACTTTGTCTTTGGAACTGATGCATTAAAATGCTAAGAATGATATTCTGTGACCTCTATCTTTCCCTTCACTCTACCTATTGTATTTGAGTTTGACTTGATTGTATTTATGTATAGTATTATCTGATGTGATTGGATAACATGCAAAACAATGCTTTCACTGTACTTTACTCCAGAACAAGTTTAAGGATAAGGGGGAAATCTTTTAGGACCGAGATGAGAAAAACATTTTTCACACAGAGAATGGTGAATCTCTGGAATTCTCTGCCACAGAACGTAGTTGAGGCCACAGTTCATTGGCTATATTTAAGAGGGAGTTAGATGTGGCCCTTGTGGCTAAAGGGATCAGGGGGTATGGAGGAAGGCAGGTATGGGATACTGAGTTGGATGATCAGCCATGATCATATTGAATGGCGGTGCAGGCTTGAAGGGCTGAATGGCCTACTCCTGCACCTAATTTCTATGTCTATGTGACCACAATAACCCCAACCCTAAACCCCATCCACAAGATGCCATGTTCTTGTCGAGCTTCCTTCTCTTTTAGTTGGTATCACAGTATTTGTCGCTGGACTATGAGGCCGGCGGCTCTTGCTGGGGTTACTGTGCCAATCTTGAATGGTGGCTATCCTCTGAAGCACAATGACATTTCAGGTCACCTTGCTTCCCTGCACTCCTACGCTGTTAGATACCGGCTCTTAATGGAATTAACCAACAACACCACATGAGTGATTTGCAAAGTTAATTTTTTGCAACCGGTTAATAGACCAAGAGGAAAGTGGTTGCCACAACCATGCTGGGCCCTGCCAATGTCTAATTAACAACCATCTGCTTGGTAGACTGTATGTTTGCTCTAAGTTAGTGAGCATTTTTACATTTAATTTACATCAGTGGTTCGTCCACTGTAGACAATTAGGGAGAAGAAAGTTGTTGCAAAGGTTTTAAAAAAAAAAATGGAACTGCAGATGTTGGTTTATTCCAAGCATAGACAAAAGTTGCTGGCCCTGCTTGTCCTGTTTTTTCACTTCCATGGCCTATTGGGGAACCTCCTTGCCTGAGGTCTTTCGGGCAAGGAAGCCTGTTCTTGTTCTTGGTTTCCTGGTCCTCCAAAAATATTCCAAATGGAATTTAAACTGGAGGTGGACGAGGGTGGTCTTAAGCAAAAATACTTCCTTAAATAGGGAGGCCACAACTTGAATTCTCCATTACTCTCAATTCCAAGTCCGAGTTCTCGGATGAAGGCAGGCAGCGTTTTAATTAGATCAGATAATGCATCATAAAGGGCCTGTCCCACTTAGGCGACTCTTTAGGCCACTGCCAGGGACTAGTTTTAATGGAATTCACCTACGGCACCTGGCGTAACCTACAACAGCAAAAACTGTCCTAAACTTATTCAACATGTTGAAAATCTTGCGGCAATCACCATAAAAATCGCCTAAGTGGGACAGGCCCTTTACAAGGTGACACAAGATGAGACTCAAAGGCAATTATTAAACCCCAAACAACCTCTGTATATATCTGACTGCAAGGAATGTACGGGTGTGGGTATATTGCTGGTCCCTGATTTGCAATGTACAGTAAAAGTTGTTCGGCACGGACTTGTAGGGCCAAGATGGCCTGTTTCCGTGCTATAATTGTTATATGGTTATATGGTTAAACCTTCTTTTGATCATTTGTTTAACGAAGTTCCACCAAACATCCTCGAGCAGTTTGTTTTTATAAACCCATGTCACTGGAGATGCTGCACCACTGGGTCAAGAGGCAGAGTGTTTAGTTGTGACTTGTGCTGGCATTGGAACAACGATATTCCTTACTGCAGCTTTACAGACCCATTAACACAATAACACACAGATAAATACATAACAATCAAAAATATAATAATTTAACAACCTTCATCATCATAGTGGAAAACCAAAGTCTGTTGTGCAACCAAAAAACACAATCCATAGAAGATCATAGTTACTCTGGTTAGTAAAAGAGAGGGAGAATGGAAATAGGCACTTCAGGACACTGAGTCCACACTGAGCCACACTACACTACATCCTACACTAATCTAACACAATTTTATTTTGACCATCGACTCTCCCCAGCTTCGACCAGTCACCTATAGACTTGAGGTAATTTACAGAAGCCTATTAACCAACCAACCAACCTGCATGTCTTTGGGATGTGGGAGGGAACCGGTGCACCTGGAGGAAACCTATGTGGCCACAGGGAGAACGTGCAAACTCCACACAGACAGCACCAGAGGTCACGATTGAACCTGGGTCTTGGCCCGGTGAGGCAGTGACTCTACAAGCTGCACCACTGTATGGGCCCTTGTTAGTGTCGCATATTGTTCAATGGTTGCGGGAATTCATGTGACACCCATGTCTTGTTCTGTTCTCTGATCTCATGACAAGAATGCTGAGAATCTCCCTTAAAACATAGTCCTAAAATATTCATGATTGACTTGAACGTTTTGAGCACCTGATATGAAGCAGAATGCCGAGCAATGGGTAAAATGTAATGAAACCGTATATCTCAGGAATGACTTGCCTTCTGTAATATTATTCTGCTTGGGTTAAAGCTTTGTCTCATTTCAGGCAGCAAATATAGATCTGGTGTAGCCCAAACATGTTTTAGTGAAAATTATATTCTGGAGCTTGTTACAGATATATTTTGTGGACATTACTCTCAGACATTACCCTGCACCTATTTTCTATTGTCTAAACCCTTCTCATGTCCAAATGTCTGTTTAAATGCTGTCATTGTACCTGCAGCACTACCTCCTCCGGCAGCTCGTTCCATACACCCACCACCCTCTGAGTGGAACAAGTTGCTCCTCAAGTTCCCTTTAAATTATAACATGGTTTCTATGATCTATTTCTTTTAGTTACACCAGCATTAAACCAACCATGCTGATCAAGATGCCCATCTACATGTTCCACGTGCCTGCCCTCGGACATTATCTCCCTGTCTGTGGAATTCTCTGCCTCAGAAGGCGGTGGAGGCCAATAATCTGGATGCTTTCAAGAAAGAGTTAGATAGAGCACTTAAAGATAGCGGAGTCAGAGGATATTGAGGGAAGGCAGGAACGGGGTACTGATTGTGGATGATCAGCCATGATCACATTGAATGGCGGTGCTGGCTCGAAGGGCCAAATAGCCTACTCCTGCACCTATTGTCTAAACCCTTCTCATCCACGTACATGTCCAAATGTCTGTTTAAATGCTGTCATTGCACCTGCAGCACTACCTGCCCTGGAAGCTCGTTCCATACACCCACCACCCTCTGAGTGGAACAAGTTGCCCCTCAGGTTCCTTTACAATCTTTCCACTCTCACCTTAAACCTTTGTCCTTTGGTTCTTGACTCCCCTATCGATCCTGGTTATACTTTCTCCCATCAGGCAGAAGATGAAAAATCTGAACATATATCATCAGACTGAAGAACAGCTTCTTCCCTGCCGTTATCAGATGAATGCAAGGTCGTCTACTGAGCAGGGATGTAATTCCCAGCTTCCAATCTACCTCATTGCAGACCTTGCCCCTTTTCTCTACAACTGGAACACTATAACGTTAAATTCTACACTTTGATATTTTTCTCTTTGCACTACTTTTTGTCCGTGTATGGTTTGAGTGTACTCATCATGTATGGTGTGATTCGACCGGAAAGCTTGCAAACAAAAGCTTTTCACATTATCTCAGTACAAGTGAAAATAATAAGATATTAACATCACACGTTAAGGTAGCCATTTTTGCCCATCTCACTGGTTCTGTGGAGATCACTTTAATCGTCATTCTAACAGCATTGGAGATTGCAACCTTCACCTGGCCCGCCCTGTTTCGACGAATGCAATCAACCCGGCGTGCACAATCAAATAAGATCAAATAGAACAAGTTGTCCTACAACTTTAGTCTGTGCACGCCTTACGCAAGAAGAGGAAGAAGCATTGGAGGTCAGGATTTGTTGCAGAAAGATAGCAATCGCATATTATAACATGGACCACCAGCTTGCGGAATCACGAGATACAGCATGGAAACCAACCCTTCGGCCCATCGAGTCCATGCTGACCATCAACCACCCATTTGCACTAATCCTACATTAAGCCCATTATTTATTGGAATCGTACAGCATGGAAACAGATCCCTTCGGTCCATCGAGTCCATGCCATCCAAGATGCACCAGCATCGTATTCTCCCTGCATTCTCATCAACTCTTCCAGGTTCCACCCCTAATTTAATAATGGCCAATAAGCCGACCAACCCTCATGTCCTTGGGATGTGGGTGGAATGAGAAGTGCTCGGGGGAAATTCCCCCTGATTGCAGTGAGAATGTGCAAACTCCCCACAGACAGCACCCGAGGCTAGGGTGGGACCTATGTCACTATTATGTGAGGCAGTAGCTACACTAATTGCACCACTGTGCCGTGCTGTATGGGAATCAATTATGTCCTTACATCGGTGAGCTTTTCCACTCTAAATATTTTTACCTTGAAGTCTCCATGTTACACAGTCGTTTCTGCATCAGTGCACGTTAGAGGAGCCGGCTGGTTTTACAGTTGGGTGCATTGAGCAGTATACATTTGCACATGAGAAGTTTAGGTGAGCCCCTATTCAGTGGAATCATTTGCAGTCTGCAGGATTTGCAGCAAGTTTCGCCACGGAGCATGCAATGAACATCGAATGATGTTTCAAGTGCTGCTTCACGGGGGGACTCAATTAATTTGCACTCCCTTTCTATTCCACAATTGTGACAAGCATTGGCACCTTTTTCCCAGGATAAATCCTCTTTATTATTCATATTCGTATCACCTCAAGAGCTTTCGACCGGGAGCACAAGCAAAGAGTGGGTGCAAAGCACACAAACGCAGTAGATGGAACTGCAGGTGCTGGTTCACAATGAAAGATACAAAGTATTGGAGTAACCCATCATTGGAGTAACCCATTGGAGTAACCCATTTACTTACAAAATTCTTAAGGGGTTGGACAGGCTAGATGCAGGAAGATTGTTCCCGATGTTAGGGAAGTCCAGGACAAGGGGTCACAGCTTAAGGATAAAGGGGAAATCCTTTAAAACCGAGATGAGAAGAACTTTTTTCACGCAGAGAGTGGTGAATCTCTGGAACTCTCTGCCACAGAGGGTAGTTGAGGCCACAGTTCATTGGCTATATTTAAGAGGGAGTTAGATGTGGCCCTTGTGGCTAAGGGGATCAGGGGGTATGGAGAGAAGGCAGGTACGGGATACTGAGTTGGATGATCAGCCATGATCATATTGAATGGCGGTGCAGGCTCGAAGGGCCGAATGGCCTACTCCTGCACCTAATTTCTATGTTTCTATGTCTATGTTTCTATGTTCTCCAGCGATGTTGTCAGACCCAATGAGTTAAGGGCCTGTCCCACTTACGTGACCGTTACAGGCGACTGCCGGCACACGTCATAGGTCACCGAAGTTTTCAACCTGTTGAAAATTCAGCAGCGACCAGAAAGACGCTACGACTCTTTGGAGACCTCTCATGACCATAGGCTGTATGGTAGTGAGAGGTCTCGTATGGTCGTGAGAGGTCGCCCGCAACATGTCGCCAGGGGTCGCAGAAATCGCAGGGTCAGTGCTGCAGAAATTTCTGTGAACTTTGATTCATTTTTTCTTCCTTGGTCCGAAGATTCCAGGGAGTTTGATTGGAAGGGTTGTTTCAACTTTGTGAAATGTTGATTAAAGGATGATGGAAACAGCCATCTTAACACCCGGTTGATGGACGCAACTGATTTTGTTTTCCCTCCCCCAGAACAAAACACGTAACTTACCTACATAACTCCTCTACATCGGCGAGACCAAGCGCAGGCTCGGCGATCATTTCGCTGAACACCTCCGCTCAGTCCGTCTTAACATAGCTGATCTCCCAGTTGCTCAGCACTTCAACTCCCCCTCCCATTCCCAATCCGACCTTTCTGTCCTGGGCCTCCTCCATTGTCAGAGTGAGGCCTAGCGCAAACTGGAGAAAACAGCAGCTCTGGAACAAACAACAAACCCTTGAAATAATCAGCAAATCTCTTGACATTGAATATAAAACCTGTCAGGTAGATTTCAGTCTTCTTCTCTCCCGAGCTCATAAATATTTGTTATCATTTCATCTTTGAGTTTTGTCCACCCATCTGCCAATTTTGGGTAACAATCCCGCCCCCTCTCTTTGTGTCCCACCCATCTCTCTCCCAATCCCATTCCCCACTAACTTTCCCTGTGAGCCTGTTCTCCCTGAAGTTCTGTCAAATCCCCCCAGAGTCTACACGACTTATGCAATAGAGGCAACTATTCACCACCCCTGCACCCTTGGGCCGAGGCAGCAGACAGCCCGCAATGTCCGCACTGAACACGATGCCAGATTAAAAGAGTCTCCTCTGCCTCAACGTGATCCACACCCCTCCCTTGTCACCAATCCCCGCATATCATGTGTCAACCTAAAAGCTGCTTAAATGCCACTATTCCATCTGCCTCCACCACCACCCATGGCAGCATGTTCCAGGCACTCACCACCTACAAAACGTCTAAACAAAACAACTTGCCCAGCACATCTCCTTTAAACTTTGCCCCTCTCGACTTAAAGCTGTGCCCTCTAGTTTGTCACATTGCCACCCTGGGCTAAAGGTTCTGACTGGTTACAGTCATGTTGTGCTCCATGGAAAAGCCAGCGACTTGAGGCTGAGCCTTGAGGACAATCAGCAATTTCAGAGTCACGTCACTGTTCGTCTAGTTTCCTGGTCAAACGCTGAAGTGAATGATTACAGCATGTGGACTAGGCAATTGTGCAGGTCAATCCAATTCATTTAAGTATCGCCACATATCCCTGTCTTGGAGAAACCTCAAATTAACAGTGCCGTAAATCACAGTTGGAGCAGTGTTTAGTGCCACTGGTCGGGCAGCTAGGGGGGGATTGGTATTTTCTGAACGCTTGTCAGGATCCCTGTTGTAACTGAACGTGTATTTCAGCCCTAAGACACGGTGTAAACCAATGGTAGTTTGCCTCCTAGGGATGGTTAGCCAAGAGACATGACGGGCACAGATGGGGGAGACCAGCAGGGTAGAAATGTCCAACTCCAGCGGGCAGAGCTATAATGAGAGAGGGGGGAAGTTTATTGCTTGTGTTTATTGTGTGTTTTGTTATTTTATTATATGTATGACTGCAAGGCAACAAAATTTTGTTCTGACCGAAAGGTCTGAATGACAATAAAGGATACTTTGACTTTAATGTAGATGTCCAAAGCTATTGTTCCACAGAGAGGGGTGGGTGCCTGGAACATGCTGCCAGGGGTGTTGGTGGTCAGATGGGATTGTGGCATTTAATAGACTTTTAGATAGGCATGTGAAAAGTGCAGGGATTAGCGGGATATGGATCATGTACACGCAGATGAGATCCGTTTAATTTTGTATCATGTTCGGTACAAACATTGTGGGTCGATGGGCCTGTTCCTGTGCTGTACTGTTCCAAGTTCCAGTTGATGCTAACTGGATGCATTAAACAGACATTTGGACGGATTGGATTCGTGTGAAACTGGAACAATTAATTTTTTATCTGCACTGGATTTTAAATAATGTTATCACTAGACAGGTTGTCCCCAAGTTTTGAAGCCCCGACTTCTGGACACGCTTACGCACGAACAAGCGCCCACAATATTATTAAATTCAAATGCCTGACATTTGTGCGCCAGTTCCCATCATCGGCAGGACTAGGTTCCATGCTCTCTCCACTTTTAGTAATTGTTCTTCCTTCTCAGTCTTGTGTGCTTTGATGCTATTCATCACAACACTGTGGATGTTTACTTTCTGACGTATGGATATAATCAACTTATGGAGCTCTGTAATAACAGAACCCATTCATTATCCAGCGACAGGGTATATTAGTAAATGCAGCTGAGGTCGACACTAAATCAGCCTAACTTTCAATGATGATTTCAAGAAGGCGCACACCATCGACCCCATCCACACACCACACTGCCACGGGAAAGCAGCCGGCATAATCACGGACCTTCCACCCACCCCCGGTCATTCCCTCTTCTCCCCTCTCCTATCTGGCAGGAGATATAAAGCAGGTGCCACTAGATTCAGAAACAGCTTCTTCCCAGCTGTTATTCGACTACTGATTGGCCTTTTCATAAGCTAGGGTGCTATTCCTGATCCCTCGACCTACCTCATTGCCGACTTTACACTTTTTCTTATCTGCACTTTCTCTGTGACCGTAATGCTGTGACAATGTAACTATATTCTGCACTCTGGCATTTTTCACTTTGAACTATTTGTACCAGTGTCCGGCTTGCACCATGTATAGTATGATTTCAATAGTATTTCAATGGTCATATTACAAAAACCTCTCAAAGAAATTTAATCTAAACGTGTTTCACAATGAATGCAGAAATGATTTGCAAGGATGTTGCCAGGACTTGAGGGCCTGAGCTATAGGGGAGGGATTGGGCAGACTGGGACTTTGTTCCTTGTACTGAATAGCATGAAAACAAAAGCTTCTCACTGTACAGACGGTGTGATGTGACGGAAATAAACAGTAATAAAATGCCAATGTCACAGCAAAAAGACAGACACAAAATACTGGAGTAACTCAGCGGGTCAGGCAGCATCTCTGGAGAGAAGGAATGGTTGATGTTTCAGGTCGAGACCCTACTTCATCTGTAGAAGAGTCTCAACCCAAAATGTCACCCATTCCTTCTTTCCAGAGACGCTGCCTATCCCCACTGAGTTACTCTAACAATTTAAGTCAATCTTCGATGTAAACCAGCATTTGCAGTTCCTTCCTGCAACAATTCATTGCTCTGCACTGCAAACTTGCCTCACCTCTCTGGAGGAGTAGATTTTGTGATTAGGCTGATTAAAAGTGATTAACAGCTCAAGTTTGTGCAGTGCAAATGCATCCAATGAGCAGCAAAAGTGATCCCTCCTTGAGTGTGGCATTGCTGGTGTAGGTGAGGCAGTTGTTTCTGCAAGGCTGGGGTTCTGTAGTTTCAGTAAGCGTGGCTCTGGTCTGGCAATTTGCTTGCTCCTGCACAGGTTGTAGGAATGTGTAGGAAGGAACTGCAGATGCTGGTTTAAACCGAAGATAGACACAAAAAGCTGGAGTAACTCAGCGGGACAGGCAGCATTTCTGGAGAGAAGGGATGGGTGACCCTTCTTGAGACTAGTCAGTGAAAAGGGGAATGAGAGATATAGGTGATGATGTAGAGAGATAAAGAACAATGAATGAAAGATATGCAAAATGATAAAGGGAACAGGCCATTTTTAACTGTTTGTTGGGTGAAAACGAGAAGCTGGTGCGAGTTGGGTGAGGGAGGGATAGAGAGAGAGGGAATGTTGGGGTTACTTGAAGATCTTCTTCTTATCGAGTCCACACACAAGATTCGAAGTTGTTCAGCCAGAGCTGATCACACGTCTCGGCATCTGCATACAATGGTATCTGTCTTGTCGTTTCTTGTGCTTGGTGGTGGAAAGATTGGTGGACACAGGGCCGGAACGTGAACGCTCTTTCCTTGACCCCACTGTTGTACCAGTAACCCCCTAGAACTGATATCCAAAACAACAGACATTACACTGTGCGCTGTACGTGGCCACATTCCTCCTTTATCTGGGAAGTTCTGCTTGGCTCTGCTCTTTAAATATTGTTCCCGGCTACTCATCCATTCTTTGCAAATAGACAAAACAAAGAAAATGCTGGAAACTCAGGTGATCAGGCAGCATCTGTGGGAAGAGTAGCAAAGCTTACCTTTCTAGTGGAAATGCTTCTTCGGAACTCGACCCGAAACGTCACCCATTCCTTCTCTCCAGAGATACTGCCTGAGTTACTGCCGCTGAGTTACTCCAGCTTTCTGTGTCTGTCTCACTGGGTGGGTAATCCCTGTGTGGAGTGAGCTGTGAGGAAGTCCGTATCTGGCTTTAGATAGGGCCCAAGAGGAAATTGCCAGCAGACACTGGTTTAACATGTGGAGCAGATTTGATCTTTGCTCCTGTAGTCACAGGGCAGGCATGTGAGACAGCTCTGTGGTGCCACAATATTGTGCTTGAAATGCATGTGGTTTGACCCTCTCAACACTTCCTGTCCATGTGTGAAAAGATTCATCTTCACACGGATAACCGTTGACTCACAAACCGCACGCAGTCTTGAAGGAACGCTGCATCAGTTCTGATACTGCTTTCACATCAGTTGGTTATTTTCAAGGCAGAGATAAATAGATTCTTGATTAGTGCGGGTGTCAGCGGTTATGGGGAGAAGGCAGGAGAATGGGGTTGAGAGGGAGAGATAGATCACCCATGATTGAATGGCGGGGTAGACTTGATAGGCCGAATGGCCTAATTCTGCTTCTATCACTTATGAACTTATTTGGACACATATGGATAGGAAGGATCGAGGGGTATGGGGCAAATGCAGGTAAATGAGATGCCTAGTATTCCAACTAGATTGTCATAGACAAGGTGGGTTGAAGGTCTGTTTTTGTGCTGTCCAAGACTTAAATAAGAAAGCACTTTTTTTAGACGAGAGGAGTGTTTTTAACCTTTGCTGGCTAATATTTCTCCATCAGCAATTGTTGCTAAGTTATAACTTCTAACCTGTCAACACATCTCCCTTAAGAAGGGTCTCAACCCAAAACGCCACCTGTCCATTTCCTCCACAGATGCTTGAAAGGCCACGGAGTGCTGGAGTAACTCAGCGGGTCAGGCAGCATCTGTGGGGAACATGGATAGGTGACATTTCACAGAGTGCTGGAGTAACTCAGCGGGTGCAGCAGCATCTATGGAGCTAAGGAAATAGACAACGTTTCGGGTCGAAACCCTTCTGGGTTTCGGCCCGAAACGTTGCCAATTTCCAGAAGGGTTTCGGCCCGAAACGTTGCCTATTTCCTTCGCTCCATAGATGCTGCTGCACCATAACTCAGTGGGTCAGGCAGCATCTGTGGAGAACATGGGTAGGTGACGTTTCACAGAGTGCTGGAGTAACTCAGTGGGTCAGGCAGCATCTGTGGAGAACATGGATAGGTGACGTTTCACAAAGTGCTGGAGTAACTCAGCAGGTCAGGCAGCATCTCCGGAGATAAGGAAACTTCACCCATTCCTTTTCTCTAGAGATTCTGCCTATCTCGCTGAGTTACTCCAGCATTTTGTGTCTGTGTGACTTTTCTACCAACCCTGATGATGGATGCCCTTCATAATTTTGTATGTTTACAAGTATGAATTTCATTGTCCCGCCTGGGACATATGACAATAAAACACTCTTGACTCATGACTCTCTTTTTGAAAAAATACGTGCATTGTTGAAAAAGGGCACAAAGATACTGGAGTACTTTGGTCAGGCAGCATCTGTGGAGAACATGGATGGGTGACGTGTGGAAGGTACATTGGGACGTCATGAGGTGTAATCAACAGTGAAGAAGAAAGAAAACTTCACACTGTGTATATCTAAAACATGAGAGATGTGTGGAGTCAAAAGATATTCTGCTACCATAGATTCAACGGGACTCCAATGTGGTTTTGGGCAGTTGGTCTACAATAGGTGATGTTGGTCTTCTTTACGCAGAGAGTGGTAGCCGTGTGGAATGAGCTTCCAGTGGAAGTGGTGGAGGCAGGTTCATTGGTATCATTTAAAAATAAATTGGATAGGCATATGGATGAGAAGGGAATGGAGGGTTATGGTATGAGTGCAGGCAGGTGGGACTAAGGGGAAAAAAATTTGTTCGGCACGGAGTTGTAGGGCCGAGATGGCCTGTTTCCGTGCTGTAATTGTTATATGGTTATATGGCGCGGGTTAATAAAATAAATACATAATGGTTTAAACATGACTTTTATTAACGGTGTGACACACATTCAGCCAAGCAATCTATTTCCAATTCTGGGCTTGGACAATGATGTTTCTGAGGATCAAGGTCACCAAAAATAGTCCAATTGAAATTGGTGTTGGCATTAGTTTATTATAGTCATGTGTAGAGAGATACAGTGTAAAGATTTGCTGCAGGCTATCTAATTACATCATATAATATTAGACTCTATGAATACACTAGTGCAACAGTTAATGCTAAGAGAAAAATATTAGAATATAGTTTCAGCAACTGCAGCGCAACAGTTCAGGAGAAAAAGTCCAAGGTCCACTGTGAGGTAGGTTGGAAGATTGGGGCTACCTCCTCGCTTATGGGGGAGCCGTTTAGCAATCTGATAATGCAGGGGAAAGTTGTTCCTGAGTTTGGTGGAGGGTGATTTTAAGGTTTTTATATTGTCTGCCTAGCAGGAGCGCGGGCGGAGAAGAAGGGATGACCGTTAGTGATTGTGTTGCCGGCGTTCTCCAGGATAATTCACCCCTCCCCGTGTTTGGATATCCACAGTGTGAAGTTCTATTTTCCTCTGCACTCTTCATTACTCGTCGTGTGTCCGTCCTGGTTGACCCTATAATTGGCACAAGATGTTCATTCAGATTGGCCAGACCCACCTTGAGATATTGGACATTTAGCCCAGGTGGTGACCAGCAGGTGAGGTGAGCTGAGGCAGCACCAAGGGTTCTAGCCACTGCCTCGTTGTATAACAAATACGTGGTCTCTATCATGAATGGACCTGCGTTGAAATCTTATGCACTTATATAATCTGTAGGTTTGACGTATTTTTAGCCATCAGGTTTCCCTTGACCTTTTGTCTTCCTGAATTAAGTGTCTTAGCTGCACAGATAACCCGCAGTAATCTTTGCAAATCTTTCCGATCATCTGCTTGTTTTTCTTTCACGAGCGGGCAGTGGGACGGGTCTGGACCAGCGATCTCAATGTCCTGGCCTTGTCTGGCCCCTGCCTCAGAGTCACAGATGTGGAGAGGATGTTTCCACTACTGGGACAATCTAGGACTAGAGGTCATAGCCTCAGAATTAAAGGACCTTCCTTTAGGATGGAGATTAAGAGACATTTCTTTAGTCAGAGGGTGGTGAATCTGTGGATTTTTTTGACACAGAAGGTTTTGGAGGCCAAGTCAGTAGATATATTTAAGGCAGCGATAGATAGTTTCTTGATTAGTGCGGGTGTCGGGGGTTATGGGGAGAAGGCAGGAGAATGGGGTTAGGAGCGAGAGATAGATCAGCCATGATTGAATGGCGGAGTAGACTTGATGGGCCGAATGGCCTAATTCTGCTCCTATCCCTTATGACCTTGTGACCTTATGACAGAGCCGAACAGCATTGAATCAGGCCCTTCTGCCCACCATGTCAGTGCTAGCCATCAAGTGCCTATCTCAGGGCCATCGGAGGGTGCAGCGAGACTGGATAAAGGTATATAAAATTACAAGTGCCAGGTCTCTACTATCAATTGTCAACTTTTTTTAGAGAAAATATTCCTGTTTTTGAAGATGTAAATAGCTGCACTCCCTCAATGGCAAGAATTGAGTGGTTGAATGGTCAACCATCCAAGTCAAAGGATTCACCATCAACAGAGAACATCCAACAATGAACATCCAATCAGACTCTGCCCAGATCTTCTCATCTTTCCCCTTTTGTCCAAACCCTCTGAAGATGAAGGTCAGCAAAGAGTCTTCCCCTTTGAGTTAGAAATACATTTCAGACTTCAGCGAGAGTATATTTTGAGAGAAAGTTGCTTGCACATTGTTATAGGATATACTCTGGTGCATTTGTGTAATTAAGATGGATTATTCTGGTGTCAATAAAGCAGATTGTTTTGGTAACAACGGATGGCAGGACAGAGAAGGTTAAACATATTTTCCAATCTATCTTTGTCTATTCCAAAACAATGAAATGTGCTCTTTTATTTATTTCATTTTTATATAGGATGCAGGTATCATTAGCAAAGCCAGCGCTAATATATCTATAGAGAGAGGTTTATATATCCTCCTCTCCCCTCTACACATTCCACGCATCTTCTCACCTCATCTCACAGCCTTTTGTCCTTTCACCTCTGGCCCTTGTCCAATCATCTGGCCTCACCTGTATCCACCTATCACTTGTGTAGAAAGTAAGTAGTAAGTAAGTCATTTTTATTTATATGGCACGTTTAAATCAACTTGCGGTGAATCAGAAATGCTTTACATAGAAAAAAATAATTAGGTTTCCGTACATCCATGGAAAATTAAAAAAAAGAGAAAAATGACACAGCACATTATAGAATTCAACATGAGCTTCCCCCCACAACAGAATCAACATTTTCCACTGTGGGGAAAGGCATCAGAAAGTTTCAGTCCTCTTCCTCTGTGATCACCCAAGGTCGGGGCCTATTTGTGGCCTCCGCAGCCAGTCCGATGTTTTCAGGCCCTCTTGCCGGGAAGATGGAGCTCTGGTGTCGGGTGAACACTCCTCAGCGGCTTGGAAATGGCTGGAGCGGCCGCTTCCTCCCTGGAGACTGCGAATGGAACTGCAGATGCTGGTTTAAATCGACGATAGACACAAAAAACTGGAGTAACTCAGCGGGTCAGACAGCGTCTCTGGAGAAAAGGAATAGGTGATGTTTCAGGTCGAGACCCTTCTTCACCTATTCCTTCTCTCCAGAGATGCTGTCTGACCCACTGAGTTACTCCAGCCAAACGTGAATACAAGAACATGCGATTACAAGTCTCATCATGCCTGCTCCACTGTTCAACACCACAGATATTCTTCTACCTCCGCTCTGCTTACCTGCATCATCCAGTGATCTCAGCTTTCAGCCAACTCAGTGACCCAGTCTCCAAGTCCTTTTCAGAATCATACGGCTTGGAAATAGCCCCTACGGCCTAACATGTCCGTGCCGATCAACATACCCCACTAGGCGTGTCCAATTTGCCTGCGTTTGCCCATATCCCTGCACCGTTCGTAATCAAACCCCAGTCCAAATATCTTTCCATGAGATTATCTCTCTTTAAAGTCAAGAGAATACAAGCCAAAGCAACTCAAAAACATGGCATAAAGTGGTGGACCACCATCTCAGCACCTTCAGCGAAGAGGCAGGAGTGGACTCAAGACCTTGAGTGACCTTTTGTCGCTCTGCAAGAGGATGCCGTTGCTGTTACATGTCACCTCTGATTCGTGTGTGCTTTGACGGCACAAACCAACTCTCCACTTCACAGTGGCTGGTGCTGCTCCAAGCCTGTGGCCGTGTGGATTGTCATCTATTCTCAAGGAGGCACAAGTATCGGGTTTGATCTATTTGACGGGAAAATGACAAAGCAAATGTATACGTGAGGAATTTTTTCAACAACTGACAATGGGAAGGTGACAATCTCAGACGCGTATGAATGGGAGATTTACTGTAAGTATTGGCACTTTAGAAAATGGAGCAATCTGTGCAGGATAATAGCAAGGAACAAATGTGAATGGGCAATTTCTGTCTCAAATGTAAAATTAGATATTTGTGACTTTTTTTCACAAAGAGAGAGAGAGAGAAACAAAAATGATAGAGAAAAAGAATACAAGAAATAATTAGAGAAAGAATATTAGAGAGAAAGAATACGAGAGATAGAGAACAAATAGAGGGAAAAAGTATACAATGCAGAGAGAGGTTGTCGCTGGTGCTGACCAGTGAATTCCATTGGCGACTACCTACGTAACTTACGTCAACCAGCGACAGGTAGCGGCGACTGAATTGTCGTAGCTTGTCGCGTGTGGATGTAGGTTGTCGCGTGTGGACGTAGGTTGTCGTAGGTGTGGTCGTAGGTGCTTCTACGCAGCGGCGGTGGAAAGCATCTTGTCCGGGAACATTACCATCTGGTTTGGGAATTGCTCTGCCAAGGACAAGAAGGCTCTGCAGAGAGTAGTGCGTTCGGCCGAACGCACTATGGGAACTTCACTCACCCCCCTGCAGGAACTATACAACAGGAGGTGCAACTCCAGAGCAAACAAAATCATGGGAGACCCCTTCCACCCCTGCAACGGACTGTTCCAGCTGCTACGGTCAGGCAAACGCCTCCGTTGCCATGCGGTGAGAACGGAGAGGTTGAGAAGGAGTTTCTTCCCAGAGGCAATTCGGACTGTAAACTCCTATCTCACCAGGGACTAACTCTACAGAACGTTTTTCCTTCCATTATTTTTCCTTCCATTATTTATTATGTAAAAGAATATGTGTGTTATGATTGTGTTTATAATTTGTTTGGTTGTTTTGTTTGTTTGTCTTTTGCACAAAAGTCCGCGAGCATTGCCACTTTCATTTCACTGCACATCTCGTATGTGTATGTGACAAATAAACTCGACTTGACTTGACTTGAGGTGTGGTCGTAGGTGTGGTCGTGGGTGGACATCCTAATGGGTGGCCGGTTGTCGGTAGCTTGCCGTAGCTTGACGTTGACGAGGTGGTAGGTTGTTGTAGACATTGTCGTAAGGGGGGTCAAGTCGCCAGTTTTTCGGTGACCTGCTGCAACAATGACAGTCACCGACAGTCGCCGAAAAAAATCGTCCAAGTAGGACAGGCCCAGTAGGCACCCAGTCCCAACATCCCAAATACCTCACAGCACATCTAACGTGGGAAGAGAAAAATATAATTAAAAACTGAGCACTTAGATCATGAGAGACTGTAACATCGGCCTCAATGGACCACTTGTAGAATTTTAATAGAATATCTTACACTGCCTCCACATTGCATTAATCAAATTTAAACTTGTCTTTGCAAACTAATTTATTTTTACAAGAGCTGCAGATGCTGATTGTGGTTTAACGAATCAAATTAATTGTGTACAATATAGACCTAATTAATTTCAAATCTATAACCTGATCACAGTGTACGGGTTGTTGAGGGTACAATGGTGAGATGCAGAAGGCAGGCAGGAAAACTCCTGGCTTTCCATGGATGTCCAAAAGCATTTTTACTCTGAGCAAACTTGTGGAATGCCTTTGAGAAATGGAGGGGCTGTGTTGTCAAATTATCGACTGTAATGTCACATATTCAATCACCTTTCCCACCCGGGTTACTCCTTCTTCTCCCCGCTCCCGTCCGGCAGAAGGAACAGAAGCTTGAAAGCACGTATCACCAGATTCAGGAACGGCTTCTACCCCTCGGTTATCAGGCTTCTGAATAGTCCTTCCATAAACTTGGGTACCGTCCAATTCATAACCAGCCCGTTGTGGACATTGGACTTTATCTGTGGAACTGATGCGCTGATGGGGGTGTGTGTGGAACAGACTGCCAGAGGAGCTAGTTCAAACAGGTACTTCACAATGTTTAAGAAACATTTGGACAGGTACATGGACAGGAAAGGGTTGGAGGGACACAAAATGCTGGAGTAACTCAGTGGGACAGGTAGCATCTCTGGAGAGAAGGAAGAGGTGACGTTTGACGTTTCGGGACCCCTTCCTTCTCTCCAGAGATGCTGCCTGTCCTGCTGAGTTACTCCAGCATTTTCAAGAGAGTCAAGAGTCAATTTAATTGTCATTTGGACCCCTTGAGGTCCAAACGAAATGCCGTTTCTGCAGCCATACATTACAAACAAATAGACCCAAGACACAACATAATTTACATTTTACATAAACATCCATCACATTGCTGTGATGGAAGGCCAATTCTTCAGTGTGTCTATCTTCAGTTTAAATCAGCATCTGCAGTTCCTTCCTACAAGGTTTAGAGGGATATAGGCTGATTGCAGGCAGGTGGGACTAGTGTAGACGGGGCATGTTTGTCGGCAGGGGTGGGTTGGGCTGAAGGGCCTGTTTCCACGCTGTACCAGGTGGACCAGAGAGGATTAAAGCAGGAAAGGGATCAAATTGCAAAATGAAAAAAAAGCCACGTGTACTGACGTGACTACAGCTGTGCAAAGATGCCGTGACCCAAAAATAAATCCAGGAAGTAACATGATGTGTAATCTCTTTAAAATTCTGGAGCTCTCTAATCTCCCAGCAACTGGCTCATCATTTTGTTTAAGAATGAAAGAGGAGAGAGATGGCACGTGTCAAAAAGGTTTGCAAAGCCCCTGGTGGAAGATTAGACAGGGTATGTAGGGCCATATCCCACGGCACACACTTGTCCCAGTCTCCACCCTTCAACACTGAGCTTCCTTGGGTGAGACTACACCAAATCACCCAAGGTAGAGACCTGACCCGAAACATCCCAACCGTTCCCCCCCCCCCCCCCCCCCCCCCCCCCCCCCCACCCCACAAAGATGCTGCCTGACCTGCAGAATTCCTCCAGCAGTTTGTTATATAGAAATTCTGAATTTATCTGGCTTTGAACTCAACAGCTTGTTCGTCGAAATGCAATGAAGTAACTATTCCAAAGATCAGACCATCGCTGATTCAAACACAGTGGATCCACGCTGAACAAAATTGAATCACATAGGGAATTCTGTGGAGGAAACTTTCAATAGAGAGCTAGATAGTGCTCTTAAAAATAGTGGAGTCAGGGGATATGGGGAGAAGGCAGGAACGGGGTACTGATTGGGGATGATCAGCCATGATCACATTGGCTCAAAGGGCCAAATGGCTTACTCCTGCACCTATTGTCTATTGTCTATTGAATTCAGAAATCTTTTCGTATATAGGGTGGCACGGTGACAAAGCGGTAGAGGTGCTGCCTTACAGCGCCAGAGACCCTGCCTCGATCCTGACCAAGGGTGCTGTCTGTACGGAGTTTGTATGTTCTCCCTGTGACCGCGTGGGTTTTCTGTGGGTGCTCCGGTTTCCTCCCACATCCAAAAGACGTACAGGTTTGCAGGTTAATTGGCATTTGTAAATTGTCCCTGATGCTGGTTTAAACCGAAGATAGACACAAAAAACTGGAGTAACTCAGCGGGACAGGCAGCATCTCTGAAGAGATGGAATGGGTGACGTTTCGGGTCTGAAGAAGGATCTCGACCCGAAACGTCACTCATTCCTTCTCTCCAGAGATGCTGCCTGTCCCACTGAGTTACTCCAGCATTTTGTGTCTACCTCTGGTATAAACTAGCATCTGCAGTTTCTTGTTTCCAGATCTCCACTAGTCTTCTCCCCTCTACTGAAGATGGGTCCCAACACAAATAGTTGTTTGCCCATTTGCCTCTGTGGCAGCTACTTGACCTGTTGATTTTCTCCAACATTTTGTTAGCTAAAGAATATCTTGCTCTATGTTAAAATAGTTGACCTGGATTGTTCTCATAATACTGAGCTGGTGATAACAGATTTCATGGTGTTCAAAGTTAATCCACTTTTCCAATAGATCTTTCTATTTTCCAAGCTAGTCAAATAATTTATTAAATCAAAAACATATCATGCGGTTCGGCATTACTGGCAAGCCCAGTGTTTATTGTCTATCCTCTGACCTTCTTGAAGACCAAATTAGAGAACCATGTGTGTCTGGGCCACAGAATCCCAGTCGGTCAATTGCCGAGTCATGTGTAGGAAAGAACTTCAGATGCTGATTTGAATCGAAGATAGACACAAAATGCTGGAGTAACTCAGCGGGACAGGCAGCATCTCTGCAGAGAAGGAATGGGTGACGTTTTGGGTCGAGACCCTTCTTCAGACCAATTGCCAAGTCATCATGGACATCATCTTCAAAACCCCATAGATGACCAGAAGATGTGTGACAACACATGACATGGACTTTAGCAAGTCGCTTCGGACCCACTGGGTTCGGCCTCGTGGTCTACATGGACAAGTTATGCTGAGGGGCCCATTTCCATGCTGTAGAACTCTGTGGCTTTTTCAGTTTAGTTTATTGTCACATGTACCGAGGTACAGTGAAAAGCTTTTGTTGCGTGCTAACCAGTCAGCAGAAAGACAATAGCATAGTTACTTTAATTTAGAGATACAACGTGGAGTCTCTTTGGCCCACTGAATCCGCACCGATCAGCAACCCCCGCATATTAACAGTGTCCTAGAATGAGGGAGGAAACCTGAGCACCCGGAGAAAACCCACGTGGCCTCAGGGAGAACGTACAAATTCCGTACAGACAGCACCTGTAGTCAGGGTCAAACCCGGGCCTGTGGTGCTGTGAGGCAGCAACTCTACCGCTGCACCTCTGTGCCACCCCACCCCACCCAGAAGAGTGTTGCCTGCTACTCCTGCCCCAACTGTTCCAAACCTGTTGACTTTGGTTGTCACTGCCAATCCGTGGTTGCTTTCAGACTATTTTCTGTGGTGAGTCAAATGCACGGGGATTCGATCAGAGACTCTCCAAACTCAGTTTGCAAAGAATCTTCAAATCCAATGGGAAAAGGAAACGTTTGCACAAATCCTAATTAATAGTCAGCCAACGGCACTAAAAATAGATTAACATCCCTTAATTGCGCTTAAAATGTCTGGAAACTTGGAGACGAGTTGTCATTTTGCATCTTCCAACAGTACAAAATCCACTTAATATTAATCTTGAATTGTCGGCGGCTGGTAGGAATGTCTTTTGGACCTGGTGACCTTACTAAGGTCTTCTATAAATGTCCATGGTCTCTTGCTTAAAACCCTGTCCCATAGTACGAGCTCATTCCAAGAGTTCTCCCGAGTTTGCCCTGAATCGAACTCGGAGATTTACGGTAATGGCCGCTCGTCGGACCTCGGGGCTCTCGTGGACATTTTTCATCATGTTGAAAAATCTTCACCAGTCTTCCCGTGCTTACCTGCTGCTAGCGAGTTTTCCCGAGTACCTGCCGTTAGCGTTACGAGCCGCTAAGAGACGTCCCCGAGCTCCGACGTACCCGCTACGTTCATTCTCTGTGCTTACCATGAGTTTGATTTTTTTTTAAACTCGGGAGAGCTCTTGGAATGAACTCGTACCGTGGGACAGGGCCATTAACGTAATAAAGATTGCAAAGTGTTTCACTGGAGAATTATTCACGGAAAATGGCCCCAATTTGATAAGGAGGTAACATGGTTGACAAGTAACAGTCTTGTCAAAGAGATAAAGGGCCTGTTCCAGTGCTGTACTGTTCTTTGATCCAGAGGACAAGTGCTTTACACTTTAGTATATCTTACACCCTAGTTTTGGTCCTGTGCTGGTTCTTGCTATAGATCGTAGAGTTGTACAGCCCTGAAACAGGCCCTTCAGTCCACCTTGTCCATACTGACCAAGTTAGCAACTGGGCTAGTCCCATTTGCTTCCATTGGCCCATATCCCTCTAAACTTCTCCTATCCAAAATGCTGGAATAATTTAGCGGGTCAGGCAGCATCTGTGGAGAAAAAGAATAGGAGACGTTTCAGGAGTCTGAAGAAGGGTCTTGACCCAAACATCACCTATTCATAAGTTCATATGACAGGAGCAGAATTAGACTATTGGCCCCAAGTCTACTCCACCATTCAATTCTTCATTCGTGGCCACCATCTATGTTTCAAATGTTCGGCCAGGCTCAATGCTCAATCATGGCTGATCTATCTCTCCCTCTCAACCCCATTCTCCTGCCCTCCCCATAACCCCTGACACCCGCACTAATCAAGAATCTATCCATGTCTGCCTTAAAAATAACCATTGACTTAGCCTCCACAGCCTTCAGTGGCAAAGAATCCCACAGATTCACCACCATCTGACTAAAGAAATTCCTCCTCATCTCCTTTTCTCCAGAGACGCTGCTTGATTGGTTGAGTAACTCCAGCATTTTGCATCTATCTTCAGTGTAAACCTGCATCTGCAGTTCCTTCCGACACGATAAAAATTTAGATGTGGCTAAGCCACTCAAAGGAGGTTGGAAGGTAATTAATATAGTGTGGTTGTGAGGATTTCAAGCCCTGCTGCTAGAAACTATTGCTAAGAGAATGGAAGGTAAAGTTTTGAAACGCAAGGTGCTGGGCTAAGCAAAAGGGGATTGTGTAAGTCAAGGGCAGTGTGGAGGACTGGCAGGCCTCCTTTGCTTGTGTGAGTCCCTGTTTCTCTGCATGGTTGCGGTAACGTTAAACTCTGTGAGAAGACGGTTTTACAATTCAGCAATAAAGCGTGAATGTGAAGCAAGTGACGGCCAGACGCTGGAGGGAATGCATTTTAATTCTACCTCATATTGATTGCTGGAAGAGAGGATAATTGCTTGCTGCCGTTGTCTTCACCAGGCACCAGAGAGCAGCAGCTGGGTATCGAGCTTGCATTGTGTGAAGTTACCCAATTGTCCGTGTGTTCCCTTTGACAGGAGCGCTGGCAACTGCGGTGCAGGACAAGGACACAGCTGTGCCAGTCCTCTGCTGCTGCTCCCTCCTGCCTTGGAAAGTAGTGCAATGCAGCACCGCTAACCTGCTTCCCATCCACACGTACACACAGCATCGACCCTGCCTTATGTAACTGGGATAGCGCAGAGTGCTGGGCCACACACACACACACACACACACACACACACACACACACACACACACACACACACACACACACACACACACACACACACACACACACACACACACACACCTACACACACACACATACACACACACACACACACACACACACACACACACACACATACCCACATATATACACACACACACACACACACACACACACACACTCCTACACACACACACCCACACTCACACACACACACCACCTACACACACACACACACACACCATCACACACCCTCACACTGTCACACACACACACACACCTCCCTACACATACACACACACACGCACACACACACACACACACCCGCACACACACACCCGTGCACACACACCTCCCTACACACACACACACACACACACACACACCCACACACACACACACACACGCACACACACACCCACACACACACACTCCACACACACACACACACACACACCGCGCACACACACCTCCCTACACACACACACACACACACACACACACACACACACACACACACACACACACACACACACACACACACACACACACACACACACACACACACACACACTCATCATACACACACACACACATTAAACAAATGCATGGATTTTTATTGAATGCGTTGGGTTTTGAAGGTTTTTGAACTTTGTTTGTGGTAGGCAGAACTGGCTTGAGGACATTTAGTGTGAGTACTAATGTGTTTGTATCTAGTGTAGGTACCGTGTCCACGCCGACCAGCGATCCCCGAGCATTCATGCTATCCTACACACACTAGGGGCAATTTACATTTATATCAAGCCAATTAACCTACAAACCTGTATGCCTTTGGAGTGTGGGAGGAAACCGAAGATCTAGGAGAAATCTCACGCAGTCACGGGGAGAACGTACAGACCATATGTGTAGTCAGGATCGAGCACTGGTCCCTGGCGCTGGGGGGGGCGGGGGGGGGGGGAGGGGGGGGGGGTGGCGCTGTAAGGCAGCAACTATTGGGTATAGAAGTTGGGAGGCCATGTTGCAGTTGTATAAGACGTTGGTGAGACCGCATTTAGAATATTGTGTTCAGTTCTGGGCACCGTGTTATAGGAAAGATATTGTCAAGCTTGAAAGTGTTCAGAGAAGATTTACGTAGATGTTGCCAGGACTAGAGGGTGTGAGCTACAGGGAGAGGTTGAGTAGGCTGGATATCTATTCATTGGAGCGCAGAAGGAAGAGGGATGATCTTATAGAGGTGTATAAAATCATGAGAGGAATAGATCGGGTAGATGCACAGAGTCTCTTGCCTGGAGTAGGGGAATCGAGGACCAGAGGACATAGGTTCATGGTGAAGGGGAAAAGATTTAATAGGAATGTGAGGGGTAGCCTTTTCACACACAGAGGGTGGTGGGTGTATGGGACAAGCTGCCAGAGGAGGTAGTTGAGGCAAGGACTATCCCAACGTTTAAGAATCAGTTAGACAGGTTAATGGATAGGACAGGTTTGGAGAGATATGGGCCAAACGCAGGCAGGTGGGACTAGTGTAGCTGAGACATGTTGGCCGGTGTGGGCGAGTTGGGCGGAAGGGCCAGTTTCTACACTGTATCACTCTATGACTCTGCCACTGAGCCACCGTTCCGCCCTGAACTTATCCCTGGAAGTTTTATCATCTTGACCAGAGAGTGGACGCTATCTGGAGGTGTTCGAGGCAGGTGCAGTTTCAAGGTTTAAAAGGTATTTGGACACATAAATAGATATGGTTCTAATGAGCGCAAATGGGATTGGGAATGTTGGGCATCAAGACTGGATGTGGTGGGCCAAGGGTCCATTACTGTGCCGTACGATTCTGTAATTCTAAAGTGTACATGGAAAATGGGAGAGGGGAGAAGAGGGAGTGGCCAGGATCCTTGATTATGTTGCTGGCCTTGCCGAGCCAGCGTGAGGTATAAACGGAGTCAATGGAAGGGAGACAGACACAAAAAGCTGGACAGGCAGCATCTCCGGAGAGAAGAAATGGGCGACGTTTCGGGTCGAGCCCCTTCTTCAGCCGATGAGGTTGGTTTGTGTACTGGCCTGGGCTGTGTCCACAATTCGCTGATTCACGGATATTATCTCTGCTGAGAGCCATGAATTAGACGGGTGTAACCAAGCCTCTGGGTTAGGGGCGGATGTTCCTTCATGCTGCATACTACACACAAACACTGGAAAATTCCAGCGACCTGCATCCGCTTTCACAGGGCAGCTGACTTTGACGCCAGGCAGCAGCAACTCAGGATTATGTCATCAGGTGATTCATTGGATGCTGTACTGCGACTCTTTAAATAGAGCCTCATTAAATAACACGGATGCTGCTTCATACAGAGGGAGGCTGGGCTGCCACGGAACAGCATGGGTCCTGCCTGTGTGGGTGCATTTATGTGAATAACTGCCCCCTTTTACAGCTAATAGGCTCTCTCTGCCCTGAACAGCAGACGCTGTGCACATTGTAAACTGTTTCAGTGCAAATGCCCCTGTGTTGCAAATGAAATTTAATGAGATTTGCGAAATGGAATATTGGATTCAACATAAACCTGGACTGATGAATGGTCTTTAGACATGAGACCAAATCCTCCCACAGCAAGCAGGCAATTTAAAGTTCCATTAATTAATTGAAAAATTCTGAAATAGAAAGTGTGCATGAAGACTGTGGGAGTGTGTAAAAGTGCAGCTGGTTCACTTGTGTGGTTTGGCCATTCAGCCCATCAAGTCTGCTCCGCCATTCAGCGACGGCTGTTCTATCCTTCCCCTCCCAACCCCAACATCCTGCCTTCTCCCCATAACCTTTGGCACCCCTAGTAATCAAGAACACAGCAATCTCCGCTGCAAAAATAGCCAATAACTTGGCCTGGCAATGAATTCCACAGATTCACCACCGTCTGGCTAAAGATATAAGATTATTAAGGGTTTAGACACGCTAGAGGCACGAAACATGTTCCACATGTTGGGAGAGTCCAGAACCAGGGGCCACAATTTAAGAATAAGGGGTAAGCCATTTAGAACGGAGACGAGGAAACACTTTTTCTCACAGAGAGTTGTGAGTCTGTGGAATTCTCTGTCTCAGACGGCGGTGGAGGCCAGTTCTCTTGATACTTTCAAGAGAGCTAGATTGGGTTATTAAAGATAG
The DNA here is from genome assembly GCF_028641065.1 of Leucoraja erinaceus. Taxonomy (NCBI): domain Eukaryota; kingdom Metazoa; phylum Chordata; class Chondrichthyes; order Rajiformes; family Rajidae; genus Leucoraja; species Leucoraja erinaceus. Next base: position 1,919,901 of record NC_073410.1, on the reverse strand, counting down.
CGGAGTCAGGGGATATGGGGAGAAGGCAGGAACGGGGTACTGATTGGGGATGATCAGCCATGATCACATTGAATGGCAGTGCTGGCTCGAAGGGCTGAATGGCCTACTCCTGCACCCATTGTCTATTGTTTATTGTCTAAAGATATTCCAGTTTGGAAAACTGCTGTCTAGCTCCCATCTGGTTTCAAACCCGTGACTACACAATTGACTAGTAAATGTTCTGTGAAATGGTCGGGCAATCCAGTTCATTCAGAAACAACTTGAAATGGGATGTAAATGCTTGGCTTGGCTTGTGTATTGTGTATTGTGTTACTGACCTGTTATGGAGCCGTAAATAATAATGTCATTGTTGTGTTGTTAGTGCACACGACAATGAAGCACTCTTTACTATTGACATGACTCTTGCTGCCCACATCCTCGGACTCAATAAACAAATGTCTGAAGAGGTTGGAGATATCTAAGCTAAGCCAGGGTGATTCAACAACATTGGCAATCCAATTGGAATTCTACAAGAATAGATTGGATTGAAATTCACCGGACTACATGGTCGGGGTCAAGGAACTGCAGATGCTGGTTTACACCAAAGATAGACACAAAATGCTGGAGTAACTCAGCGGGACAGGCAGCATGGTGACCCGACCCGAAACGTCACCCATTCCTTCTCACCAGAGATGCTGCCTGTCCCGCTGAGTTACTCCAGCATTTTTTGCCCGTCTTCAACATAGTAGAGTCTATTGATATTGGTGTTGGTTTATCACCATCACAGTGAAAAGCTCCGCATGCTGTTAACTCAAATCATGCTGTACATGAGGACATTCATGAGTATTAGGTAGTCAAAGGTGCTGGAGAAACTCAGTGGGTGCAGCAGCATCTAAGGAGCGAAGGAAATAGGCAACGTTTCAGGCCGAAACCCTTCTTCAGACTGATGTAGGGACCGACATTTAACTTGTATGAGCTCCATGCACATCAGTGAGAGAGGCATATAGACACGTTTACATGACCATTGACACATATTCTGGGATTTTGAGAGGGAGATATAATCAATAGCAAAATACTTTCCCTGTCACCGTGGTATATGATGATATGTCAAGTGCATATCTGATGCACATCCTGATATCTCAATCGATTCCACACGCGATAGATGGCCGATAGATACAAAATACTGGAGCAACTCAGCGGGTCAGGCAGGATCCCTTGAGGAAATAAATAGCTGACGTTTCGGGTTGAGACCCTTCTTCAGACTGAAGATGGGACCCTACCTGAATTCCCCTCCACAGAAGCTGCCTGCCCCGCTGAATTCCTCCAGTGTTAAGTATTTTTGCTCAAGATTCCAGCATCTGTTGAGTCTCCAGATATTTCTGTCGTTTTGTCAGTACACCCCAGCAACGTTGGGTAAAATGGGGGACCAAATTAGTTCAGGCGATCATAATCCAATTACATTCCATCATGTTTTGCTGGTTTTCTGATGACTAGACCTGCTTTTGACTCCAGCTGTAAACGACTGTGGATGTTGACTTAGTATCAAAATAACTCATCCCACTCACCTGCTCCAGAAATGTGAATGCCTCTTATTACAGCAAACAATTGTGTCACTGCTCACAATGCGACCTTCCTCATGGCACGCTGGTTAAATGACTGTACCAGAGGTTCGAGCCAATCATCCCGTTCAAATCCCACCATCAAATTTGCGTGTTAAATGCAATTAATAGTTGAATTTAAATAGGTTAAAGAAATAACAACGTTTTCTAATGATGATCATAAAACTAATTTTTGTTTTTTAGTTTAGTTTAGAGATCCAGTGCAGAAATAGACCCGTTTGGCCCATCAAGTCCATGCCTGTCTAGCGATCCCTACAGACCAGCACCATCCTACACACACTGGAAACAATGTACAATTTTACCAAGCCAATTGGTCTACAAACCTACCAACAAGTCTGAAGAAGGGTTTCGACCCAAAACGTTGCCTATTTCCTTTGTTCCATAGATGCTGCCTCACCCGCTAAGTTTCTCCAGCATTTTTGTCTAGTTTACAAACCTGTATGTTTTCTGCTAATTGTCCCTTGCATGTAGGATAGAACTAGTGTACAGGTGATAGCTGGTTGCCGCAGACTTGGTGAGCCAAAGGGTTTTCACGCGAGGCCTTAAAAACTAAAACTCCACATAAATGCTGAGGCCTTGGAATAGTGGCGTTGTGTTTACTTTCAATGTCACATACAGTGAGGTACAGATATAATGAAATTCTTCCTTGAGCAGTATCCCAGGCACATAGACGGAGACAAGCACACACAAATAAATGATCCATAAATTACACAAATTCTACAAATAATAAAGAAAATAGATGCGCAAAATAACGAGGCATTAGTGCATAACGCTTAGTGTTCTGCAGTTGAGACAGGGTTGGAGTTGTGTGGGGTGGTTCAAGAACCTGATGATATCAGGAAAGTAGGCACAAGAAACTGTAGATGCTAGGTTACAAAAAAACGCAAGTAACTTAACGGGTTAGGCAGCACCTCAGGAGAACCTTCACCTTTCATGGTCACCCAGAGATGCTACCTGACCTGTTGAGTTAGTCCAGCACTTTGTGGCTTTAGATAGAGGGAGGAACTTGAGGTTCTGTATCTCCTGCCTGATGGTAGCAATTAGGCCCGGCTGGTGGGGATGGGGGCTGGGAGATGAGTCTCTCTGGTTAGATTAGTTGTAATAACAGATATTATATACAAAACAAATGATGTCAACCTTCGAAACAGATGAGTTAGTAAATTCACCACCATTTGTTGTTTCACCGATGACCAGACTACTAGTTGTGGGGAAATACATTTCATGGATTTTCATGGACTGGTTTGGAGGGATATGGGCCAAAAGCGGGCAGGTGGGACTAGTATAGCTGGGACATGTTGGCCGGTGTGGGCATGTTGGGCTGATGGGCCTGTTTCCACATTGTATGACTCTATGGTCAATATCAAATCTGTACAGTTACTTTGGGGAAGTGACACAGTGGAAGTTCCTGTTGTACTTGTATATGGCTCGTAAATGGTCTGCTTTGACTATGTCTCAATACGCGTGATAGTAATGTACCAATATCCACACCATTATCCCATAAATCCTCCTCCCCCCTCTCCCCCAACTTGACTCTACCACCCACCTGCACAATCAATACAATCTACAGTGGCTGATCAGCCTATCCACCTGCACATCTATGGGATGTGGGAAACCAGAGCATCTAGAGAAAACCCACAAGGTCCCGGGAGAACATGCAAGCTCCACATTGACAGGATTGAAGGTCAATATCAAACCTGTATCTCGGTTATTTGATCTGCTGCACCATCCTGTGAAGACCAGTGCAGGTGGCTCATTTATTCATGAAGGTTTGACCTGAGAAATAAATCTGAATTGGGGAAAGAGTAGCACATTCTATTTGTTCTGGTTCAGAATGCATCTCTTCACTGGGAAGGGCGTTAGGAGATTGCTGAGGTGGCAGGATTTCTGTCTGAGCTGCTGCAGTGCAGATATTGCAGATATTCCAAGTCATCCGGTACATTGCGTGCTGCTCTCACTGGTGGTCTCAACCTACTGTTTGCTCATTTACCTCGAGCTGGTTTCTGCAACCCACCGAGCAAGACCACTTGCCACGGTTTAAGAATCTTCACTGGGTTTTAATTTCCCTCTGTAATTCCAGACAGCATCATTTTGAATCGGGTTGAGGCAGGGATCTTGTATTTTGATAAATGCACCAAAGACAGTCTGACATTGTCAAGGAAGAATATTTACTTCAGTTGTAGTGATTATAAGATTACACAAAGAAGTAAGTGTAAGTGAAGGTGTCAGTACCGTCTCAGCATTTTCATTGTGGTTCCAAGTCCTTTCCTCCTTTTCATGGTCTTTTCCTTCCCTCTTATGAACTACACCAAATGTAAACAAGGGGGGCAAGATTGGCTTTGTAGACAATGCAGAAGATATGGTTCATCAGAATGCTGCCTGGAATACAGGGTATTTGTTGGAGGAACTCAGTGGGTCAGGCAGCATCTGTGTAGAGAATGGGCTGACGATGTCTCTGGTCAGGATCCCACTTCTGGGCCGAAGGGCCTGTTTCCATGCTGTCTGGCTGACAACCCATAACCTACTGGGATAGAGAATTCTAAAGATTTGGAAAGGGATTTGGCCTTTTCACTGCAAGTGGACACGTTTGCACTGAGCAATTTTAAGACACTCGTTACATGCCCATTGTTAAACCAACATTGGAATTACAATAGACAATAGACAATAGGTGCAGGAGTAGGCCATTTGACCCTTCAAGCCAGCACCACCATTCAATGTGATTGTGGCTGATCATCCCCAATCAGTACCCTGTACCTGCCTTCTCCCCATATACCCTGACTCCGCTATTTTTAAGAGCCCCATCTAACTCTCTCTTGAAAGCATCCAGAGAACCTGCCTCCACCACCCTCTAAGGCAGAGATTTCCACAGACCATGTTCTTTTAACCTTGTTTTTGGATTAACGTTCAGTTTTTGAAGGAATACGTTCTAAACCTGTGCAATTTTAGATTAAATCTCACTCACTGGTGCAGATGTGTTACTTGTGACGGAGCAGTTTTGTCTTGCTTTGGGAATATTAATTTTGTCGACAGATGCAGTACTCTCAGTTGACGGTACTGTGTGTTGGAGCGTGTGATCGTGACGTCTGCTTTCCAATTAACTTCACCTGGTAAAAAAGCCATGAAATTGGTTTCCATTGTAGACTTTGCTGGAAGTTGAGTTTCATCAGCAAGATATCTGCTGGCTTCTGTTGATGCTGTGACCCTCTGCCCTCTGGGTTTTGCCACAACTGTGACATAGGTTTAAGGTTAAGGAGGGAATGGTTTAATAAGAACCTGAGGGGTAACTTTTTCATGCAAAGGGTGGTAGGTGTCAGGAATGAGCTGCTGGAGAAGGTATTTAAGAAGGAACTGCAAATGCTGGAAAATCGAAGGTAGACAAAAGTGCTGGAGAACCTCAGCGGGTGCAGCAGCATCAGACTGAAGAAGGGTTTTGGCCCGAAACGTTGCCTATTTTCTTCGCTCCATAGATGCTGCTTCCCCCAGCTGAGTTTCTCCAGCATTTTTGTCTGCCTGAGAAGGTAGTTGAGGAAGGTACCAGATTCAGATTCAGATTCAATTTTAATTGTCTTTGTCAGTGTACAGTACAGAGACAACGAAATGCATTTAGCATCTCCCTTGAAGAGCGACATAGCAAACGATTTGAATAAATAATAATAAGTGTCCGGGGGGTGGGGGTGGTGATTGGCAGTCACCGAGGTACGTTGTTGAGTAACGTTTAAGAAACATTTAGACAGGTACATAGATCAGACAGGTTTAGAGAGATGTGGGTCAAATGCAGGTAGATGGGACTAATGTAGATGGGATATGTTGGCCGGTATGGGCAAGTAGGGCTGAAGGGCCTGTTTCCATGCTGTAAGACTCTGTAAGTCTATAAATGTCCATTCTGTTTGTTTCTGTTTGCAGCTCACTCTGTTAGTCCACCAGTTGGTTTGCGGTCCTTCACTGTTTTACTTGAGGCTGCTTGACTGACCCCCATCTATCCCATCAAAAGGACTATGTACCTCTACCTCCAACAGTCACCTCCAACCCTCCCAAACATTTCTCCTCTGAGGTTCAGCCTTCAATTCCTGAGACTTCTGAAATCTTAGATTGAAATGCATACTTGATGCCAGGACAGAATACTGCACAATTAAATAAATATTGGTGATGAATTGTGTCAGGACATGCTCCGTTATTGCTCATATTCATTTAATACAGTGTAGTTTATTGTCACAGCGAAACGCTTTTGTTGCGCGCTAACCAGTCAGCAGAAAGACATAGAAACATAGATAGAAATTAGGTGCAGGAGTAGGCCATTCGGCCCTTCGAGCCTGCACCGCCATCCAATATGATCATGGCCGATCATCCAACTCAGTATCCCGTACCTGCCATCTCTCCATACCCTCTGATCCCCTTAGCCACCAGGGCCACATCTAACTCCCTCTTAAATATCGCCAATGAACTGGCCTCAACTACCCTCTGCGGCAGAGAGTTCCAGAGATTCACCACTCTCTGTGTGGAAAAAGTTCTCCTCATCTCGGTTTTAAAGGATTTCCCCCTTATCCTTAAGCTGTGACCCCTTGTCCTGGACTTCCCCAACATCGGGAACAATCTTCCTGCATCTAGCCTGTCCAACCCCTTAAGAATTTTGTAAGTTTCTATAAGACAATACATGATTACAAAAGTCCGATCAAAGATAGTCCGAGGGTCACCAATGAGGTAGATGGGAGGTCAGGACCACTCACTGGTTGTGGTAGGATGATTCAGTTGCCTGATAACAGCTGGGAACAAACTGTTCCTGAATTTGGAGGTGTGCGTTTTCACACATCTATACCTTTTTGCCCGATGGGGGGGGGGGGGGGGGGGGGGGGGGAAGAGGGAGTGGCCAGGGTTCGACTCGTCATTGAATACGCTGCTGGACTTGCTGAGGCAGCGTGGTATAAAGTGGCAGACACAGATTACAGGCTCTCTATCATAGGGCACACTGATGCTGGAGACTAGGAGATGTATGAAAGCAGCGTGTGTTGATGTGCGTGAGGCTTTGTCTACAGCTACATAGCTACATGCCGTTCTGCGTCTCTTTGCAACATTCACTGGTGGCGACTTTCAATAACCAAGCGATTCTCCATCCTTGTTATATGAAACACCCACAAACGTCTAACGAGGACGGCTTGGGTAATATTCTTAGCTCCATAGTGTGTTCACCGCTGGCACAGAGCCAGAGAATTCTCATGTCACCAGGGCAACCTGATGTAGGCAGTGACTCAGTTGGGAACATGCTTGTCTTGCAGTCAACAGCTTTGGTCGTGCCCACTGTACATGGTACATGGGACATGTTCAACATGCCCCTTCGAAGCCAGTCCCATTGTCCCTGTTCAGCCCATATCCCTCTAAACCTTTCCTATCCATCTACCTGTCCAGGTGTATTTTCATTGCTGTGATACACTTGCCTCAACTACCTCCTCTGGCAGCTCGTTCCACATTCCCATCACCCTCCGTGTGAAAAGATCCTATTGAATATTTCCCCTCCCCACCTTATATATAAGGTGATATATAAAATATAAAATACTTGGACAGGTTAGATGCATGGAAAATGGGCTGCAACTAATCACTGCGCCACTTGTGTTTGGCACTCTGGATATCCTATTGTTGACTTCACAGAATGTTTTTTTTTCATTTGTAACTTTGCAGTCTGGATTCACTCATCCCAGGGCCAAATAATCTCCTTAACAAACAGCATGTCACAAAGCAGTGTGTTATACTTCCCCGTGTATGGGAGGAACCTGGTCACCTGTAACAGGAGCTTTGCTTACTTGCCATCCATAAAATCAGAGGTGTCATCACAAAGGTCTCCTCTGCGGCTCCATGGGAACTGTTGCAACACAGCTATTCGGGTTTGAATAACATTTGAAAGCATTGATTTAGACCAGAATCATCTGACTGTGAACTCACTGCTCACTGAGTGCTGGCTTGCTCTCTATTGCTCCCTTGTTCTCTGGTTGTGATGCAGCCAAAGACCACACGCACCAGTCGGCAGAAGGTACAGAAGCTTGAAAGCACGCACCACCAGACTCAGGAACAGCTTCTTCCCCTCTGTTATCAGGCTTCTGAACGATGCTTCCATACTGCCTGATTCACCTCCACGCCATTACCGTCAATGGACTTTGTCGGTCCTGGTGAACTTCTACTGCTGCACCATCGAGAGCATCCTTACCAACAGTATCACAGTATGGTATGGCAACTGCTCTGTCTCCGACCGGAAGGCATTGCAGAGGGTGGTGAAAATTGCCCAACGCATCACCGGTTCCTCGCTCCCCTCCATTGAGTCTGTCCAAAGAAGGAGGGCGCTCAGCATTGCTCTCACCCCCCTCTGTTCCGGGATACAGGTCTTCCTGAACCAGCAGGTACTTCCATACTGCCTGATTCGGACACTTATTCAAATCATTTGCTATTACCAGGGAGTGCTAAATGCATTTTGTTGTCTCTGTACTGTACACTGACAATGACAATTAAAATTGAATCTGAATCTGAATCTATGGAACTGATGTGCTACAATGCTGAGAAGTATATTCTGTACTCTGCATCTTCCCCTGTTGTACTTGAGTTTAACTTTAATGTTGGACCAAAATAACTGGTAATTCACGAAGGATACAAAGTGCGGAGTGACTTAGCAGGTCCCCTTAACAACTTCTCCTTTGACTCCTCCCACTTCCTCCAAGTCCAAGGCGCAGCTATGGGCACTCACATAGCCCCAGCTATGCCTGCCTCTTTGTAGGGTACATTGAACAATCCTGTTCCAGGCGTACACTGGCCCTATCCCCGAACTCTATCTCCGTTACATTGATGACTGCACCGGTGCTGCCTCCTGCACCCACTTCGTTAACTTCACCACCAATTTCCAGTATGTGAGGTGCTCACCAGCACGCTCACTGCCCCGTGCCTGTCCGTGGTGGGCTGGTCAGCTTGAGCCACACGTGGCTGGACATCGGAGCCCCTGTGACAGACCGGCTTAGTCTGCAACAAAAAAGCCTGATGACCTTGTTCGTAAACTGACAGACCATTCAAAGTGAGTGACTAATCAATAGCTGGGAGATTGAGTGTTTGACGTATATCCATGAGTCTAGAATGACGTATGTCCATTCGTCTAGAGCAGAGGCCAGAGATGGCCAGTCTCCACGGGCCTCCTCATTATATATTTAAACGAGAATAATGTATCGAGCAACTGAATTTCGGAAGAAAATGATTGCTTTATTGCAGAGTATGTTTACTAGTGGGTAAATGGACTCCAAAATCAGTCTTCACACCACATCCTTCTCCACCCAAATCTGAGGAAGGACATTATTGCCATAGAGGGAGTGCAGAGAAGGTTCACCAGACTGATTCCTGGCATGTCAAGACTGTCTTATGAAGAAAGACTGGATAGACTTGGTTTATACTCTCTAGAATTTAGGAGATTGAGAGGGGATCTTATAGAAACTCACAAAATTCTTAAGGGGTTGGACAGGCTAGATGCAGGAAGATTGTTCCCGATGTTGGGGAAGTCCAGGACAAGGGGTCACAGCTTAAGGATAAGGGGGAAATCCTTTAAAACCGAGATGAGAAGAACTTTTTTCACACAGAGAGTGGTGAATCTCTGGAACTCTCTGCCACAGAAGGTAGTTGAGGCCAGTTCATTGGCTATATTTAAGAGGGAGTTAGATGCGGCCCTTGTGGCTAAGGGGATCAGGGGGTATGGAGAGAAGGCAGGTACGGGATACTGAGTTGGATGATCAGCCATGATCATATTGAATGGCGGTGCAGGCTCGAAGGGCCGAATGGCCTACTCCTGCACCTAATTTCTATGTTTCCCACTGGAACTCATGCCAGGGCACGGATATTTTGAGATGCCACATTCTAGTGTTTTTCTCCATGTTCATCATTGTGCAGAGAGTTTTGGCAGATTACTTGGTTTGTTTTGTTTAGAGATGCAGCATGGAAACAGGCACTTTGGCCCACCGAGTCCACAGCAACCACTGATCACCCGTTCACATTAGTTAACTGTTTTCTAGAAGAAACCCACAAGGTCTAAGGGAAAACGTGCAAACTCCACACGGACAGCAACCAAGGTCAGGATGGAACCCGGGTCTCTGGCGCAGTGAGCCAGCAGCTCTACTATACCACCTGGTGATTGTTTAGATCACCACACTTTTAGATGTTAATAGACAATAGACAATAGGTGCAGGAGTAGAGGCCATTCGGCCCTTCGAGCCAGCACCACCATTCACTGTGATCATGGCTGATCATCCACAATCAGTACCCCATTCCTGCCTTCTCCCCATATCCCTTGACTCCGCTATCTTTAAGAGCTCTATCTAACTCTCTTGAAAGCATCCAGAGAACCGGCCTCCACTGCCCTCTGAGGCAGAGAATTCCACAGATTCACAACTCTCTGGGTGAAAATGTTTTTCCTCATCTCCATTCTAAATGGCCTACCCCTTATTCTTAAACTGTGGCCCCTGGTTCTGGACTCCCCCAACATCGGGAGCATGTTTCCTGCCTCCAGCGTGTCCAATCCCTTAATAATCTTATATGTTTCAATAAGATCTCCTCTCATCCTTCTAAATTCCAGTGTACACAAGCCCAGTCGCTCCATTCTCTCAACATATGACAGTCCTTTCTTAAACATTTAGTCGAAAACATTTAGCCTCTAGTCAGTATAAAATGTTGACAAGAAGATTCAAAACTTTCTGGAAAGAAAAGATGCTGTTGGAATGAAAGTAACAGCAGCAAATTTGTCAGTATGGTTAAAAAAAATAATCGGGCATTCTCTTTTAATAATGGATGAGAGGTAAATATTTGTCAGAAATTGGGTACCAACTTAGTTTCCTTCATGATGGTCCCATACGTGTAGCAGATCAATGACTGGATAGCACACGACAAAAAAAGCTTTTCACTGTACCTGGGTATATGTGACAATGGATAGAGTGCATGTGGAGTGGATGTTTCCACTAGTAGAAGAGTCTAGGACCAGAGGTCACAGCCTCAGAATTAAAGGACGTTCCTTTAGGAAGGAGATAAGGAGGAATTTCTACAGTCAGCGGGTGGCAAATCTGTGGAACTCATTGCCACAGAAGGCTGTGGAGGCCAAGTCAATGGATCATTTTAAGGCATTGATACTTAGATTCTTGATTAGTATGGGTGTCTGGGGTTATGGGGAGAAGGCAGGAGAATGGGGTTGAGAGGGAAAGATAGATCAGCCATGAATGGTGGAGTAGACTTGATGGGCTGAATGGCCTAGTCCTGCTCCTAGAACTCATGAACCTATGAACAATAGTAAACTAAACTAAAGAACCCAGAGAGGGAGCACAGAGCCTTGGTTACGGACCTCGGTTCCACCGATTGTGCACTACGATAATGGAAGATCAGTCTAGGCGTTCCTGCTCAAGGCTCTGGAGTGGGACTTGAACTCATGACATTGAAGCTGAGAGCTCATTGTCATGAGTTGTACTAAAGCATTGGTTGTACTAAAGTTTGACATTCAGTTGCTGGCACCTCTTCTATCACATCTAAACTGGTTTAAATCAGAAGCAATCTCGTGGAATAGAGATTTGAGTGTTCACATTACCACGGACAATTAACGTCTTAAGTTGATGTGTTATTGCCTCTCCCTTCAGTAATATCTTCAGATGCAGTTTAAACGTGCTCTGTTTCCTTCCTATTGATTCCTGACCTCCGTGTGGATACGTACTAATGATCCCACATGTAAAGGAAGTTACTAGCTTGGAGCAAACCCATTTCGTACGGCCAGCGAACTTGACGTTAATTGCTTTTAAATTGATGGCAGTCTAAAATGCTGACAAGAAGATTCAAAACTGGCTGAAAACATCTTCAAAAAGGCTCCAGTGTCTTGTAATTTCAGCCTCATTTCTCCAATTCCCAATTAAAATGCTCAAATTCAAATTGCGTTCTCTACCGACGATCAAACAGACGGGATTTAAATACCCTCTGATTTTCAGCGTGGAATGTGCAGGAATTTTGTTCTGTTCCCTCACCTTAATACCCAGAGCACGGTAGAGAGTATAGTCCTTGGTGTTCAAAATAGATTGCCCATTTACATCTGAAATGGAAGAAACGTTATGGGAATCTGACATGGAGCGAGGAGCTACACAACATGGAACAGGTGCCTTGAAAAGGCCTCTCTCCACTGGCTCCCAGTGCGGTTCGGAATCAATTTCAAGCTCCTGCTTTGTGTATACAAAGCCCTTACAGGCTTGCCCCCACCTACATCAAAAATCTGCTAACCCACCATTCTACCTCCAGGTCCCTCAGGTCGACCGACTTGGGGCCACTGACTATCCTGCGGTCCAGATATAAGCTCAGGGGCGACCACGCTTTTGCGATTGCAGCTCCTAGACTGTGGAACAGTATCCCTCTTCTCATCAGAACTTCCCCCTCCATCGACTCCTTTAAGCCTAGACTTAAAACCTATTTCTACTCACAAGCGTTTCTTGAGGTCCTTGAGGGAGCACTGCATGTATGTATTTATGTATGTATTGTTAGATCTATGTACCACTGTTTGTAGCACATTAGTTCCTGCACTGATGTAAAGCACTTTGGTCAATGAGAGTTGTTTTTGTTTGTGCTATAGAAATTGACTTGACTTGACTTGGCCCAACCTGTCCATGCAGGCCAAGTTGCTAAACCAACCTAGTCCTAATTCCCTGTAGCTGCCCCATATCTTCAAATCTTTCCTTTCCATGTACCTGTATAAGTGTCTATTAAAAGATGTAATTGTACCTGCCTCTGCCATCTCCTCATGCAGCTTATTCCATGTACACGCCAACCCAT
>NC_073410.1:1882500-1902500 GCF_028641065.1 Leucoraja erinaceus | reverse complement strand
ACCTGGATGCAACATAACTTCCTCAAACTAAACAGCGATAAAACAGAATTCCTCCTCATAGGCTCCAAATCCACACTCAGCAAAATCAATAACCCCACTCTCACCATCGACGGCACCACTGTCTCCCCATCTCCCCAGGCCCGCAACCTTGGCGTGATCTTTGATTCCACCCTCTCCCTTGAGCCTCACATCCGCCATGTCATTAAAACCTCCTTCTTTCACCTCCGCAACTTCGCCAAACTCAGACCCTCTCTCACACCTCCGGCTGCTGAAAGACTCATCCATGCCTTCATCTCCTCCCGACTGGACTACTGCAACTCACTTCTTCTTGGCATCAGCTCCACCTACATCAACCGACTCCAACTGGTCCAGAACGCAGCCGCCCGACTCATCACCCACACCAAATCCTGTCATCACATCACTCCAGTCCTCAAACAACTTCACTGGCTTCCCATCTCCCACCGGATCACCTACAAAATCCTGATCCTCACCTACAAAGCCCTCCACCATCTGGTCCTGGAGGGCTCCCTCAATAGTAAGAACGTCCTTCCTCAAATTGGGAGACCAAAACTGCACACAATACTCCAGGTGTGGCCTCACTGGGGCCCTGTACTACTGCAGAAGGGCCTCATTGCTCCTATAGTCGACTTGATTACCTCAAGTGCGATTCTACCCCAAAGTAGTTTATGCTGCTTTCTATTCCATTTCTTGTGGGCAAAGGTTGATAGGCCCAAAGTAGCAAACTCTTTTTGGTCTGGCCCCCGGGATCAACTACAAAATAATTGCCGTCATTGGATTTCAAATTTGGATGAGGCTTCCTTCCATTAAGTTTGATGCTGTTGCAGGTGCGATCTATGGTGCTACATTGAATTTGTCATGTTCCGTTAGACAGTGGGATCGATGACTTGATTTTGTTATGCTGCTAAACTGTATGTTTTGTATTGGCCGCCTGCAAAACAAAACGTTTCTTGCACTGATCAGAGAAAAAAAGGAGAAAAATGGAACCTGTGAAAGAGGTGCCATTTGATTTTGATTTTGATTTTGTACTGATCAGTGGTGACTTGTTCTCCTTGAAGCAGGGAGCCAAGCCTCTGTCACTTGCTTCCTTCTGTTCTGGTGGGTTTTGAAATTCTGGGCACGTATCCCGTTTACCAACAAAATCTGTAATTAAAAGAAAAATACACTTGCTGTGTGAACTAATCTATACTGCTCTGTGAGAAGATGGGTTCTGAGGTCTCAGCCAGAGAGATGGCAAACCCTTAGTATCTTGATAGTACGAGATAATGAGTCGTTTGTAATGTTCTTGCTGTGGCTTTGTGAAAATGTCCAGCTGAGTTGCTTTGGTGATAAAGGAGTATTTTCACACTGAAGAAGCAAGGATCTACCATTTTGTACAAACATGACTCTATTGCAAACAGCAAAGTTACACTGATACCCATGACGCTGATCCCTAGATAGTCGGGAAGTCAGGAGAGAGGTGAATGGTGGTCAGGGCGATCGGCAGAATTTTTCAATCCCCCCCCCTCCAACCTTTCCTTGACTTGGCTTTACTTTAGAGATACAGTGCGGAAACGGGCCATTCTGCCCATCGAGTCTGTGCCGACCAGCGACCCCCCGCCCACTAGCCCCATCCAACACACCAGGGATAATTTACAATTTTACCTCAACCAATTAACCTACAAACCTGCACAAACTTCACACCAACAGCATCCAAGGTCGGGATGGAACACGAGTCTCTGTGAGGCAGCATCGCCACTCTACCACCACAGAGATCATTTTCATAAATGAAAACACACAAAATTATCCCAAAACCATTCATTACTGTCAAGGTTGCTGGTTATGCATGGGGCGATGTGGCACCTTCTCAATGGAAGAAACGCAAACTGTTTATCCCTTGCTCCTCTGTAGCATCCGACAATGCTGGTATCATTGCTGTTCATCTTGTGCACAATGCGATGCCCTCTATCTTTCATAGTAACTTCTTCCAGCATTTTGTGTCCATCTACTAGAGGAGGTAGTTGAGGCAGGTGCTATAACAGCATTTAACATACACTTTGTCAGTTACATGGATAGGAAAGGTTTAGAGGGATATGGGCCAAATGCAGGCAAATGAGACTAGCTTTGTTGTGGCACGTTGGTTGCCATGGACAAGTTGGGCTGAAGGGCCTGTTTCAATGCTCCATCACTATAACTGTGACTATGAACCTGAGATGTTATCTGGGAGGAAAGTTGACACAAGAATATGTCAAAGCCACACCAATGGTATGCTTTAGTTAACAAGATGGATGTAGATAATTACCATTGAATAGAAGTATTGATGTTAATATTAGCAGGAATCCTGGTGATACTCTGTTAAATCTTCAAGCCTTCTATTTTGATTGTGTTTTTGGCCAGGACTTAGAACAGCATAGAAAAGTCTGAAGAAGGGTCTCGACCCGAAACGTTGCCCATCCCTTCTCTCCGGAGATGCTGCCTGACCCACTGAGTTGCTCCAGCATTTTGTGTCTACCTTCGATTTAAACCAGCATCTGCAGTTCTTTCTTCCACAGCATAGAGACGAAAATGCACACACACGGATGTTAAATATTTAATGCAGGAGGTTTGTTTGAAAAGACCAGTGGGCCATGTGGCCTGTTTTTTGCTATTTCCAAGAAACATTCACAGCATCAATTCTAATCATTCCCCGTAAGCTTTTGCAGGGTGCCAAAGCAAGAAAGTCTATTTATTGGCAGGTGCCAGGGATGGGGCATTATTATTTTGTTAAAAATTGTATGTTGCTTTTTGATACGTGGAAAGCACGGCCAATGCAGTTGTGCGCTAACATGCAATTTTGAAAATCTGTTGGATGGTTGAATTATTTTAAGAGTGTTTTTATTTCTACTGCTGTTAAGAATCTAGTCATAAAAACACTTTTGATCTGGTAACCATAGCAGACAGTGTGGTTAGCAACTGATGGAGTCTGTGTATCTGCCCTGCAAATCATTAAATCAGCTAGACAGCCCAGCCTCCAACGATTATTGCACTAGGGAAGCTGTAGCAACAGTTGGGGGGGGCACGGTGGAGCAGCGGGTAGAGCTGCTGCCTTACAGCGCCAGAGACCCAGGTTCCATCCTGATTACCGGTGCTGGCTTTACAGATTTTGTACGTTCTCCCCGTAACCCACCTGGGCCTCATCCGGTTTATTCCCACACTCCAAAGACGTACAGGTTTGTAGGTTAATTGCAGTCTGTAAAATTGTCCCAAGTGTGTGTAGGATATTGTTAGTGTGCGGGGATCGCTGGACGGCATGGCCTCGGTGGGCCGAAGGGCCTGTTTCTGGGCTGTATCTCTAAACTAAACTAGGTTCTGTTAGCTGAAGCGTACCGATATCGATGAACTTGACATCAGTTAAGGCCATGTATGGATTGGCCGTGCAGTTCAATCGGTGTTACCTGGCACAAATCCCGTTGGACCAATGGAGATAATTTACTGCAAGATGAAATTAATTCCGTTTTATTCCAGTGGGTTGTGTGTGCCTTTGTCCATGCTGAGTGAGTTGGCACATTGGACCAGTCCCATTTGCCTGCATTTGGCCCTTATCCCTCTAAACCTTTCCTATCCATATATCTGCCAAAATGTATTTTACAAGTGGTAATTGCATCCGCTTCTGCAGCTTCCTCTGCCAGCTCCTTCAAGCTTTTATTTTGCCTCGGCGAGTAGTAATGGAGGGGGTTAATATATGCAAGCCCAGTGGGAGAGAGCAGGAAATGTAGCCTGGACCTGCCTTGCTGACGGGATGGCAGAATGGCAATCGGCTTTGCTCTAGTCTATTGAAGAGCTATCCGATATTCTCAGATCTACGGTGCCCAAGAAAATGTCCTTTGATTCGATTCAGATCAACGCATAGTCTGCTGGAGCACAATGCAATTAATTGTCCATCTGAATCTCACAGTGTAAAAAGTCTACCTTTCTGGTCGCCGCTGGATTTTCAACATGTTCAAAAATTTTCTGAGACAGTCGGCGACAGTGGATTTGGCGCCAATGAGCGTAGCTTGACTTCTCCTGACGTAGGTGGTATCGTAGTTGTCACCTGGATGATGTAGGTGGTCACCAGTGCTGACTTTGGGTATTTTGTTGTTGTTAAAGTAATGATTCTATTTCAAATTTTATGTGGAAGGGGGGTCCAGTCGCTGGTTTTTCGGCAACCTGCCACGACTATGACAGTCGCCTAAAAATAGCCTTAGTGGGACAGGGCCATAAGAGAACATGGCATCATCTCTAGGAGGTGGGCAAGATGGCACCCGGGGATTGGAGATATTGCTGGTGGTTTCATCTTGTGACTTTCTAAACTTCATCCCCGTCATCTGTGATCTGTTTGTGCTAATGAGTCCAGTGCAGAGACAGGGCAGATGATAAAATACCCAGCCCCATCTCAGTGGATAGTTCATGCACCTCGTGAGTGAGCAGGTCATGAAGGTCAAGTCCCACTTCAGAATCCCAAGCACATCACTAACTATCACTCTAATGCAACACACAGAGATTGCTGCTGAGCCTGAGCTATTGCCTCTGGACAAGACCTTAAATCAAAGACAGACACGAAATACTGGAGTAACTTAGCGGGACAGGCATCATCTCTGGAGAGAAGGAACAGGGGATGTTTCTTTAGACTCTTCAGACTAAATCCAAGATACTTGTAAAAGATCCTATCCTGTCTGTCCAAAACAGGAAATGATCCCAGGTACTCAGTCAGACGGGCTGAAACGTATTATGAAGCCATTATCATATTGTTTTTCATGGAGACCTTGACATGTATTGATCGCCTTTGTGTTTGTGCATTACGCCAGTACTCTCATTTAACAAGGGCAGCAAGAATTGCTTCCCATAACATATATTGACTAGCTTCTCGGTGATCGGATTAGACTATTCTTGATCGTGAGTCCGATATCCAGCTGTTTCGTTACTTACATTTCTGCTGCAGTTTGATGAACGAGGGGGAAAGATTTAAAGGAGACCTGATCAGGAAAATCTTCCACACGGAAGCTGGTGGGTATGTGGAGTTGGTGCAGTTGCAAGCGTCAGGAGGCATTTGGTCAGGTTCATGGATAGGAAAGGTTTAGACGAATATGGAAGCTCAGTCAGGAAGGTATCTTGGCTAGCATTGACGTGTTGGGCCAAAATTACAATGCCCAAATGCTTTTCTCATGTTTCTTGTAGCAGTCCTTAGGGATTACCTTGCATTTCCCAGAGTCCAGGGCAATTGGCTGGACACAGTAGTAGCAACAGCTCAGTTACTAGATGGTCAGCTGGAATCCTGGATCAAAACGCACATTCAAATCCCACCATGGCAACTAGAGAATTCCAATTAATGAAAAATCAAATTTAAAAATAAAGCCAATTTCATGATGCTGAAAAATCGAAGGTGGACAAAAATGCGGGAGAAACTCAGCGGGTGAGGCATCATCTATGGAGCGAAGGAATAGGTGACGTTGTGGGTCGAGACCCGGAAAGTATCTATGGAGCGTCACCTATTCCTTCGTTCCGTAGATGCTGCCTCACCCACTGAGTTTCTCCAGCATTTATGTCTACCTCTGCTTTGCTGATGTCCTTCAGGGAAAGAATTCCACTGATCCCACCTGGTCTGGTCAACATTTGATTCCAAACCAACCTTTGTGGTTGGGTCTCAACTATCTCGTCAGTTCTGGGGGTAATTAGCGATGGGCAATAAATGCTGGATTTGCCCGTAATGTCGACAATCTGTGAGTGAATATGTTACAAAGTGCGGGAGAGGATAAGGTCCTGGTACTTGTTCAGGGTTGTAGGGATGTGGGGATTCGAGGAGCAGTGGTCAGGATTTGGCCACTCTTCCAACCGGGCATGTTTGCAGAGGTGAGGCAGTGCTTGAGGAGGTTGGTAGATGCAAGGAAGCACAATTACAAACCTACACGTCCTTCTAATGTGGGGGGAAACCGGAGTGCCTGGAGAAAACACACGCGGTCACACGGAGAACGTACAAACTCCGTACAGACAGCACCCGACGTCAGGATTGAACCAGGGGTCTCTAGCGCTGTGAGGCAGCAACTCTACTGTAACGTTATTGTGCCGCTCTCTCGCCTAAAAACATTTCCGTGATCACCCAACAACTGAATTGTCACTGAGTTCCGCACCACCGCCAGTCCACCTACAGTTGCGGACACATTGGCAGTGGGATCAGTGGGCAACTTAAGGTCTATATTTTTTGGGGCTTTGTACATTCAAGTGATGCAGTCTACACTGGCAATGCCCGCAGATCTAACAATTAGAAAATCTAGTCGGGCGGCACAGTGGTGCAGCAGATGAAACTGCTGACTCACAGCATCAGAGACCCGGGTTCGATCCTGACAATAGACAATAGACAATAGGTGCCGGAGTAGGCCATTTGGCCCTTCGAGGCAGCACTGCCATTCAATGTGATCACGGCTGATCATCCCCAATCAGTACCCCGTTCCTGCCTTCTCCCCATATCCCCTGACTCCGCTATATTTAAGAGCCCTATCTAGCTCTCTCTTGAAAGCATCCAGAGAACCTGCCTCCACCGCCCCCTGAGGCAGAGAATTCCACAGACGCACCACCCTCTGATGCTGTCTGCATGGAGCTGCCACATTATTCCTGTGACCACGTGGGTGTCCTCCACATGCTCCAGTTTCCTCCCACGTCCCAAAGATGTGCGGGGTTTTAGGTTAATTGGCCCCAGTGTGCAGGGAGTGTACGGGAGTGTGGGACACCATAGAACAAATGTGAACAGGTGATCAGTGATGGGCATCAAGCGTCACCTTTTCCTTTTCTCCAGGGATGCTGCCTGTCTGGCATTTTGTGTCTATTATCGACATGGACTGGGTGGGCTGAAGGGCCTGTTTCCATGCTGTATCTTTCATTCAATCAGTTTCATCAATCATTGTGCATCCCGATTAGCACTGAAGTGAGGAACCTATTAAGGGATCATGGGGCAGTAGTAAGCAAGGCAACTTTATTTCCCTGAAGCACAATGTCCGTGAAGCAGATGTGTTTTTATGACTATCTTGTTATTTCTGCATTACCATTATTGATGCAGGGTTGGATGGGGAAATGGCACCCTCCTGTAGCTGGTTATTAATGGGAAGATCAGGTGGGGCAGCAATCACTTTGCCACCGTGGCTGTATTAGTCTCTGGCTGTTACCATATGGGTAAATTACACTGAAACTGACATGTACCTGCCTCAAAGAGGAGGTAGACAATACTCTAATAGATCGGAGGAATTTGGAACATCAAATTGTACGCACTTTCAGGGAAGCAGTTCATGAATGGCATTGGATTACAGCGAGCAACTGTGTTGTTCTGAGCAGTTCACTTAAAAAAACATCCTTGAGCTAATGGTTAAAACCAGAGCTGTGCATCTCCCCACAGACTGGATAGATAGACAGGTTAATCCTAACCTTGAAATAATTGCCTCCCAGCTCCTGAGGCATTCTGCAGATCAAAGGGAAAAAGAGTGTTGTGTTGTCCACTGTGTACTGGCAGCAATCTAGTTTTAAAAATGCAGGACTGATCAACTTTTAAATGTTGTCCCTTCTGCAACTGTTTTATGTTTGCACAAGCGTCTTGTTGTGCTTCATTGGAAGAATTGGCAGCATTGTATAAAGATCTGAGCATGGAATGCGACCATTCAGTCTGGATTGGCATGGAAGGTTTTATTGTTACATGTGACAAGCAGAGTAAAATTCGTCGCTTGAGTACCCATGGTATTCCAATACACGCCACACAAACACCGCTGACAACTCTGTCATTGCTGTACTGACCCCATGAAAGGTCAGTCGAGCTGGTCCCACTACGATACGATAGGACTTTATTTATCCCAGGAGGGAAATTGATCTGCCAACAGTCATGAAAACACAAAATAAATGAAACATGAAATTAAAGTGACAAGTGGAAAGGATTGGGGATGCGCATAGATTGGGGTGGGGGGGTGGGTCAGTCTCAGTCTACCCCATTACAGAAGGGGAGGAGTTGTGAAGTTTGATAGCCACGGGGAAAAAGGATCTCCTGTGGTGTTCTGTGCTGCATCTTGGTGGAAGCAGTTTACTGCACCCATCCCATAATCATAATCATAATTTATTAACCGAGTATATTTTGCAACATATGAGGAATTTGGTTTGGCATACAGTCATTCCAATGAAGCAACAAGACTCACAACTACATAAAAAATTGACATAAACATCCACCACAGCGGCTCCTCCACATTCCCCACTGTGATGTAAGGCAATAAAGTCTTATCTTCTTTCCTCCTTTTCTCTGTCACAGACGGCAGTGGAGGCCAATTCACTGGGTGTGTTCAAGAGAGAGTTAGATTTAGCTCTAAGGGCTAACGGAATCAAGGGAAACAGGGAGAAAGCAGGAACGGGGTACTGAGTTGGATGATCAGCCACGATCATATTGGATGGCGGTGCAGGCTCGAAGGGCCGAACGGTCTCCTCCTGCACCTATTTTCAACGTTTCTATGTTTCCTCCCACATTCCTGAGATGTGCAGTTTTGTAGGTTAATTGGTTTCTGTAAATTGTCCCTATTGTGTAGGATAACATGGAACTAGTGTATGGGTGGGCATGGAATCGGTGGGCCGAAGGGCCTGTTTCCATGCTGTATCCCTAAACTCAACCAAATCCACCCTATTTTGGGAAGTTTCCTCTCTATGCCTTCCTTTCTCACGATGTTCCCCCACAATATATCTCTTTCACTAAGGTTTTTATCACCTGGACTGATAGCTCTCACCGGAGCCAGCTGTTAGTAGTTTAGTGTAAGAGCCCTCCTGTGAAGCATTTGTACTTTAGTAAAAGACATAAGAAATACTTTTTTCAGCACCTTTGACATAATCGAGCATCTCGAGCTGCATCTGAGGAATAAATACTTGGCAAAACATGTACGTGGGTTTGCAGAAGGGAAGTGCTCACCTAGGAATTAAATCAGTTCATTATTTTGTATTCATCATGCATCAATTTTCATCAACCATTTATGTCTCTTGGAGTGAAATGTAACAGAGACCTTTTGCAGGTTGTTGCTGCATGCAGCTTTCAGAAAGGTGACCAAACACGAGATATCTTCCATGCCTGTCCTCCACGACACCTTGTCCCTTCTTTGGGATGGATGACTATGGCAGAAGAGATTGCAGATGCTAGAATCTTGAGCTAGAAAATGCTGGAGGAACTCAGCGGGTCAGGCAGCACCTGTGGTGGGGTGTGGACAGATGATGTCAAGGGTTGAGACCCATCTTCAGACTGTTGGAGTAGGGGGAATTAAGTTGGGAAAGAGAGGTGGGGTGGGGCAACGAAGAAGGGTCCAGACCTGAATCAACACCTATTAGAAACATAGAAACATAGAAATTAGGTGCAGGAGTAGGCCATTCGGCCCTTCGAGCCTGCACCGCCATTTAATATGATCATGGCTGATCATCCAACTCAGTATCCCGTACCCGCCTTCTCTCCATACCCTCTGATCCCCTTGGCCACAAGGGCCACATCTAACTCCCTCTTAAATATAGCCAATGAACTGGCCTCAACTACCCTCTGTGGCAGAGAGTTCCAGAGATTCACCACTCTCTGTGTGAAAAAAGTTCTCCTCATCTCGGTTTTAAAGGATTCCCCCCTTATCCTTAAGCTGTGACCCCTTGTCCTGGACTTCCCCAACATCGGGAACAATCTTCCTGCATCTAGCCTGTCCAACCCCTTAAGAATTTTGTAAGTTTCTATAAGATCCCCTCTCAATCTTCTAAATTCTAGAGAGTATAAACCAAGTCTATCCAGTCTTTCTTCATAAGACAGTCCTGACATCCCAGGAATCAGTCTGGTGAACCGTCTCTGCACTCCCTCTATGGCAATAATGTCCTTCGTCAGATTTGGAGACCAAAACTGTACGCAATACTCCAGGTGTGGTCTCACCAAGACCCTGTACAACTGCAGTAGAACCTCTCTGCTCCTATACTCAAATCCTTTTGCAATGAAAGCTAACATACCATTCGCTTTCACTGCCTGCTGCACCTGCATGTGACTGGTGTACCATGACACCAGGTCTCGCTGCATCTCCCCCTTTCCCAATCGGCCACCATTTAGATAATAAATGATAGGTGGATGCAGGTTGGAGGGGGAGAAGGTACAGATGCTCCTCGACTTACGATATTTCGACTTTACGATGGTGCAAAGTGATACACATTCAGTAGGAACTGTACTTTGAATTTTGAATGTTGATCTTTTCCCGGGCTAGCGATATATGCGGGACGATACTCTCTCGTGATGCTGGACTACGGCAGCGAGCCGCCGATCCCGGTCAGCCATGCCATCACGAGCACGGCCTGCAAACTTGAACAGTGAAGTGCCAGACCAAATGAATCCAACATGCTAACATCAATGGTTTGACCTTCACAGGCTGAGCCCATCAAGAACATGAATGTTCCTCTGATCAGAAGAGGGAGAATGTTTGGTGGGTCGGGTGTAATAAATGCATTTTCGACTTACGATGTTTTCGATTTACAATTGGTTTATCAGAATGTAACCCCATCTTAAGTTGAGGAGCAGCTGTATTTGGAAGGCAGACAAAAATGCTGGAGAAACTCAGCGGGTGCTGCAGCATCTATGGAGCGAAGGAAATAGGCAACGTTTCGGGACGAAACCCAAAGGAAATAGGTAACGTTTCGGGCCGAAACCCAGAAGGGTTTCGGCCCGAAACGTTGCCTATTTCCTTCGCTCCATAGATGCTGCTGCACCCGCTGAGTTTCTCCAGCATTTTTGTCAACCTTCGATTTTCCACCATCTGCAGTTCCTTCTTAACCCCAGCTGTATTTGGAAGATGGCTGGAGTAAGTGACAAATGCTAGAGGCCAAAAGAGGATGTCAGATAAGGAGAGAAGAGGAGGAGAGAAAGATAAAGTCAGAGGGAAGGGATTTGGATGGAAGAGAAGGAGGGGAGATAAAAAAGGAAATGGGGACTCAGGGATGGAAGATGAGTGTGTAGAGGGGCAAGGAGCAGAAGGATAGGGGTGATGGAAGATGGTGGGAGAACTGTGTATTCACCGGGGTGGAACGTTGGGAGTAGGGGAAGGGGGGAGGTGAGTTTATGGGTAGAGGAAGGCGGGGGGGGGTTGAGTTAGGGGTAGTGGAAGGGGAAGGGGTAGGGGGGGGGGGGATGGGGTGAGTTGGGTGTCAGGTGATTACCTAAAATTGGGGAATTCCGTGTTCATACCATTGGGTTGGAAGCTACCCAAGCAAAATAGGTGCTTCTGTTCCTCCAGTTAGATGTGGCTTCACTCTGGCAGTGGAGGTTGCCAATAGCAGGAAGGTTAGTATGAGAATGGGATGGAAACAGGTTAGTGTATATGCAGCAGTAAAAATTTGAGATACCTATCAAAAATGGTGAGCACCAAATCCAGTCTGAAGAAACATAGAAACATAGAAAATAGGTGCAGGAGTAGGCCATTCAGCCTTTCGAGCCTGCACCGCCATTCAACATGATCATGGCTGATCATCCAACTCAGTATCCTGTACTTGCCTTCTCTCCATACCCCCTGATACTTTTAGCCACAAGGGCCACATCTAACTCCCTCTTAAAGATAGCCAATGAACTGGCCTCAACTACCTTCTGCGGCAGAGAATTCCACAGATTCACCACTCTCTGTGTGAAAAAATGTTTTTCTCATCTCGGTCCTAAAAGATTTCCCCCTTTTCCTTAAACTGTGACCCCTTGTTCTGGACTTCCCCAACATCGGGAACAATCTTCCTGCATCTAGCCTGTCCAACCCCTTAAGAAGGGCCCTGACTCACAATATCGCCTGAAAAATTCCATCCACAGATGCTACCTGGCCCGCTGAGTTCCTCCAGCACTTTGTCGTTTGCTCAAGATTGCAGCATCTGCAGTCTCTGTGTCTCCAGCAATGAATTTTATTAGATTAGGGAGATGGTACAACGACATTAATGAAATTAATGGATTCTGGATTAACTTGGAAAAACAATCATTTCTTGGAACAATTTAATTCCTCCTCCAGTGTAAGTGTTCCCTCGCAGGGGAATAAGAAACAGGTGCCAGTGTGTAGGAGGGAGTACGTGGGAAGAATGTCTGATTAAACCACTGCTTCAAATCTCCCAGTGTGAGATTGTGAAACAGCAACAAGATGAAGTGGAAT
Source organism: Leucoraja erinaceus (assembly GCF_028641065.1). NCBI lineage: Eukaryota > Metazoa > Chordata > Chondrichthyes > Rajiformes > Rajidae > Leucoraja > Leucoraja erinaceus. The sequence goes on along the minus strand of NC_073410.1, from coordinate 1,890,345 downwards.
CCTGCATTCGCAATTGGCAACTGGTGTTCTGCAAACCTTCACCTCGGAACTCCGCTCGTTTGTACAGGAACGAGATTCGGTTTCCCATGGGCGAGGTAACTGGAACTCAATCCTGTGTTGAATCATTCCTGTGTGCCAAACTATAACGGAGCAGGAATGCTGAATGGAGACACAAGGAACTGCAGATGCTGGAATCTTGAGCAACACACTAGGTGCTGGAGGAACTCAGCGGGTCAGGCAGCATCTGTGGAGGGAATGGACAGATGACGTTTCGGATCAGACCCGCCTTCTTGCCTCCCACCCTGAGCTTGGTTGATGTTGGCAATGTCACTGGAGCAGTATGAACACATTGATCCTCTGCAATAGGTCATAGTGGGCGATCCACCCCAGCTGAGACCTAGTCTGAAGAAGGGTCTTGACCCGAAACATCACTAATTTGAGGAAGGACATTCTTGCTATTGAGGGTATTAGGTTTACAAAGTTAATTCCCGGGATGGCTGGACTGTCATATGCTGAGAGGATGGAGCAGCTGGGCTTGTACACACTGGAGTTTAGAAGGATGAGAGGGTATCTCAGTGAAACATATAAGATTGTTAAGGGTTTGGACACGCTAGAGGCAGGAAACATGTTCCCGATGTTGGGGGAGTCCAGAACCAGGGGCCACGGTTTAAGAATAAGGAGTAAGCCATTTAGAACGGAGACGAGGAAACACTTTTTCTCACAGAGCTGTGGAATTCTCTGCCTCAGAGGGAGGTGGAGGCAGGTTCACTGGATGCTTTCAAGAGAGAGCTAGACAGGGCTCTTAAAAATAGCGGAGTCAGGGGATATGGGGAGAAGGCAGGAACGGGGTACTAATTGTGGATGATCAGCCATGATCACATTGAATGGCGGTGCTGGCTCGAAGGGCCGAATGGCCTCCTCCTGCACCTATTGTCTATTGTCACCTGTTTCTTCTCTCCAGAGATGCTGCCTGACCTATTGAGTTACTCCAGCGTTTTGTATCTCTCTTCTGAGCCCCTGTTATCATGACTTTGTTACATGACAGGGCAGTGGAAGAGGCTGGTTGAGGTTTGCCGAGTGCCTTCAGAAGCAAAAAATCATCCCGCATAAACATGTTTACAGTTTTGTCTTCTGAGGCAAAACCATAAACAATTTCCTTCCCAATGGAAGAGTGTTTGATGCACAGCATTCATTCCAATCAACAAAAACATTATTCAACAGAGTCCTGGAGTCATCGAGTTGTACAGCATTGTAACCAGCCACCACACTGCCATATTCAGCTAGGTCCATTGCCATACATCTGTCCAAACATCTTTTTAAAATCTTACATTTTAAGATTTAAGATTAGGATTAACTTTTAGTTAAGATTTAAATTTCAAAGGTCTTTTAAAGTAATATTGGCTGGATAGATTTTTAGTATCAGGATTAAATTGGCTACGTTACTGTCTGGGTCCAGATTGAACGACAGCTGGAGGGATATGGAGAGTGGTCAGAAATATTCCCTGATGGACCTTGTTTCAGAGTAATATTCTGTTGTTTTTCACCAGAGTAACAGATATAACTGTATTGCAATAGGTCAGGCTTGTTTCTGCTGCACCATTCTGGACCAGAGGACACGACAAAAACCCCTTAGAGTCACGGAGCACGGAAACAGGCCCTTTGGCCAAACTTGTCCATGTTGGCCAACATGCCCCCATCTAACCTACATTTGGCCCAAATCCCCTCTAAACCGTTCCTCTCCATGTACCTGTCCAAGTATCTTGTCAATGTTACGGTACCTGCCTCAACTACCTCCTCTGGCAACTAGTTCCATATAACCACCACCCTCTGTGCAACAACGTTACTACCCTCAAGATCCCATTAAATCTTGTCCCTCCCACCCAAAACATATGTCCTCTCGTTTTTGATTCTTCTACACTGGGTAAAAGTTCCCCCTATCTATTACCCACATCATCCCCAAGACGTGCGGGTTTGTAGGCTGATTGTCCTCAGTGGACTGTCCCTAGTGTGTAGCAAGTGGATGAGAAAGTGGGATACCGTTGAACTAGTCTGAGGGGATGATTGATGGTTGACGTGGACTTGGTGGGCCTATGGGGTTTACAATCTTTGAATTGTAAGATTGAAAGGTACAATTCATTGTTGTATCTTTCATTATAGGGAGGGGACAGATGTGGCTGTGTTGGCTGGGCTTGAGTGACTTTGACTGAAATAGATTGGGTGCAGTGAGTGGGAACAGGAGACCAAGTGAACGAGCCTGAATGAGGAGTGTGCAGTGTTCAATGAACCACATGTCGCTGAGCATTACACTGGGGTCTTGACGAAGTGGCTGCGACTGATGCAACCTCCTGCTTCAGCAAACCATCTGCCCCTTCCACCGGCACAACAGTCTGAAATGGTCTGCATTGTCATTTACTTTAGATGCACAGCATGGAAACGGGCCCTTCGGCCCACCGGGTCTATGCCAACCATCGATCACTCCTTCATCCTAATACTGTGTTATCCCACTTTGTCATCCATTTCCTACACGCTAGGGTAATTTACAGAAGCCAATTAACCTACAAAACTACACGTCTTCGAAATGTGGGTGGAAAACAAAGCACCCGGAGAAAACCCACAAGGTCACAGGAAGAACATGCAAACTCCACACGGACAGCACCCAGGGTCAGGATCAAACCTGGGTGTCTGCTGCTGTGAGACAGTGGCTCTACCAGCTGAGCAGCTTACTAATCCTGATTTATAATTCAATAATTGTCTCTAATTGCACGGGTGCTCACACACCTCGTTATGCTTTTTTATCATTGTAACAAATTAGATGGCAGCATAAAATTTGTTAGAACTTTATAGGAGGCTTACAGGCTTGCAGCTGGAAGATTTATGTGAGACGTGTATTCCTACTTGTAATATTGAGGATCAGACAGTTTTAAGTGGCTTCACCAGAGTCTAATTCGAATCTTGGTACGTATTGCTGTGGTCACTGATATGCAGACACCACCACACACACACACACGTGTGCATCACACACACACACACACACATGTGTACAGACACAAACACACTTGTGCACAGACACACGCACACACACACACACACGTGTGCAGACACACACATGTACAGACACACACATGTGTACAGACACACACACGCACACACGTGCACAGACACGCACAAACGTGTACAGGCACACACACACACGTACAGACATGCAGACACGCACACATGTGCAGACACACACACAAACAAATGCGCACATACACTTGCAAACTTGCACACGCACACACGCACATAGATGCATACTCACAGGCAGACACACGCACTCTTGTGCATCTACACTTGCACACACACAGGCACGCATATTCATACAGACACACACACTTGCACACACACAGGCACGCATATTCATACAGACACACACACTTGCACACACACAGGCACGCATATTTATACAGACACACACACTCGCAAACACACAGACTCACACAAATGCTCACAGTCATGCACAGACGCACACATACACACTCGCACTTCCCGCACACGTAGATGCACATGCACCCATATACACAGGCACAGACACACACACCCACACACACGGACACACACGCAGACACACACCTCTCTACACACTCATTCTCAAGACATTGGTACCCAGGGAGGCAAGGTGTTATTGTGTACTGGCCCCCAGCTGCCCCCACAGTGAGACATGGTGAGGCGCAACATCATTTCAGAGGGCATCTTCTACCAGGAAGGGATACACCTGTCTATTTAAGGATACCTTGCAGCTGATGATTGTTTTTCATTTAACTGGTTAAAAAGAAACCCATCTTCTTTTTTTCTGATTTGGCATTTGAAGTTTATCTTGGGGTGAGTCATTTCTACAAATGTTTACCTGGATTCCCAGAGGGAGATTTTACATGAGCAACGGTCTTACACTCAGTCACCAGGATAGCAAATAAATAGCACAGCCGTGGCTAATGACATGTGGAGCCCGTGCACGATTTTCCTGACAAAATCTGAGAAAAGGGTAAATATTGACTTGTTTGACAATTCAAACTGAATAGAGGGGTGTGGAGGGACCAGTATTTATTTCAAGAGGGCTTGTATACAACAGCACAGATGTAATGCTGTGGCTCTATAAGGCGCTGGTCAGGCCACATTTGGAATATTGTGAGCAATTCTGGGCACCATATCTGAGGAAGAATGTGCCAGTTCTGGTGAGGGTCCAGAGGAGGTTTACAAGAATGTTCCCAGGAATGAGTAGCTTAACCTATGATGAGCGTTTGTCGGCACTGGGCCTGTACTCGCTGGAGTTTAGAAGAATGAGGGGGGGACCTCATTGAAACATACAGAATAGCGAAAGGCTTGGACAGAGTAGACGTGGAGAGGATGTTTCCACTAGTGGGAGAGTCTTGGACTAGAGATCACAGCCTCAGAATTAAAGGACCTTCTTTTAGGAAGGAGATAAGGAGGAACTTCTTTAGTCAGAGGGTGGTGAGTCTGTGGAATTCTTTGCCATTGAGGCTGTAGAGGCCAAGTCAGTGGATATTTTGAATGAATGAATGAATTAAGTTTATTGGCCAAGTATTCACATGCAAGGAATTTGCCTTTTAAGGCAGAGATAGATAGATTCTTGATTTGTATGGGTGTCAGAGGTTATGGGGAGAGGGCAGGAGAATGGGGTTAGGAGGGAGAGATAGATGAGCCATGATTGAATGATGGAGTAGACTTGATGGGCCGAATGGCCTAATTCTACTTCTATTCCTTGTGACCTTATGACCAGGACAAAATATCACCCAATTGTAGTCAAGGATAAAGAGTTTGTGAGTCATCAGTGCCGGCTCTGATTTGCCCTGAACCTTGTTATGCCTCTGGTTTCCCTCTCCCCCCTGTCTGAAGAAGGGTCTCGACCCAAAACATCACCTATTCCCTCTCTCCAGAGATGCTGCCTGTCCTGCTGAGTTACTCCAGCATTTTGTATCTATCAAGGGGAAAGAGTGTTCAATCATCGCACGCCCCGAAATAACAGAACAATGAAATTCTTACTTACAGCGATGTAGGATGTCTGTAAATTTACAACATAGATAATATAATTTTTAAAAGGGACCCCAATATTGGTGCAAAGAATCCCAAAGTCCCTAGTTCGACCAAACCAATTCATAGTTCATAAACTAGTTGGTAGACAAAAGTGCTGGAGAAACTCAGCGGGTGCAGCAGCATCTAAGGAGTGAAGGAAATAGGCAACGTTTCAAGCCGAATGCAAGAAGAAGAAAATGATTATTGGGAGGATGCTGTTTCTGAACCTGGAGGTCACAATTTTCAGATTCCGATACCTTCTTCCTAATGGCAGGAGTGAAATGAGAGCGTGGCCAGGTTGGTAGGGGGTCTTTGATGATGCTGATGGCCTTGTTAAGGTAGAGCCTCCTATAGACCCCTTTGTTGGTGGTGGGAGGTGCTGCCTCAAAAATGCAGCCTGCACCATCAAGGATCCCCAGGGTTTAAGGTATACCAGAAGGGTCCCAATCCGAAACATCGTCAATCCATTCCCTCCACAGGTGATGCTTGAGTGCTGAGTTACTGTAACACTTTGTGTGTTGCTCAAGATTCAGGGTGGCACAGTGACCATGGCTACGGGTGCTGTCTGTACTCACCATGGCTACGGGTGCTGTCTGTACGGAGTCTCTCATGGCTACGGGTTTTCTCGGAGTCTCTCTGTGACCTCCAATTTTCTCGGGGTGCTCCGGTTTCCTTCCACACTCCAAAGTCGTGCATGTTTATAGATTAATTGGCTTCTGTAACTTATCCCTAGTGTGTTGGATAGAAGCAGTGTGCGGGGATCACTGGTCGGCGTGGACTTGGTGGGCCAAAGGACCTGTTTCCATGCTAAACCTCTAAACTACACTCCAGCATTTGCAGTTGCAGTTCCTTGTGTCTCCAAGATATGGTAGAAGCTGGGAAAATGTGTAACAGTGGGAGGCCTCGGTAATTCAGGCAGCGTGTGAGCTAGGTTGCTGGCAGATTTAATGCCGTGGATCAACAATCGCCTGCCTGGGCAGTGAGCAAGCTTGAAGGTCAGTCGTCAGTGTATGTGTAAGCCGATCTCCCAAAACAGATAATTATGATATTTCTTTTATGCAAGGGGTCATTTGCAGCTGTGTCACTGGAGCGGTGATGCTGGAAAATGCAAGTTACGGATATGATACACAGTATTGATTTAATTTTTAATATGGGTGTGAATAATATCCATCCACGGACCGTGCCGAGCTCCCGGAAAGGGTGCTGTTTATTGCCATGTCCTAGTTGTTCCTGAAGCTCTGGACCATGTTCCAAGGCATGGCTGTGGGTTGGAGTCACAGATCGGACATGGGGGATGTGTAGATATTTCTGTGAGTCAGTGAGTCAGACAGGATTGTCCGTGATCAGGGACCGTGCACGGGTGGAGTGCAGAGTCCCGGTTTCGATCCTGAACTCTGCTGCTGCCTGTGCGGAGTTTGCACGTTCTCCCTGTGACCACGTTGGTGCTCTGGTTTCACAGAGTCAGAGAGTCATCACCATACAGCGTTGAAACAGGCCCTTCAGCCCAACCTGTTCATGCTGACCAAGATGCCCCATCTAACCTGGTCCTATTTACTTGCGTTTGGCCCATATCCCCTCGAAACCTCCCCTAGTGTCCAAGTCCAAGTGTGTTTTAAAAGCTGTTGTCGTACCTGGCACACCTACCACTACTTGTTCCATACACTCATCAATCTTTGAGTAAATAAGTTGCCCTACATGCATATTACATCTTTCCCCTCTTACTTTATATCCATGTCCTCCAGTTCGTGCTTCCCCTACCCAGAAAGACTCTGTGCATTCACCCTATCTATTTCTCACTTCACAAAGATATGCAGTTTATAGGTTAATTGGCCTCTGTAAATTGTCCCTGGTGTGTAGGGAGTTGATGAGAAAATGGGATGAGCTAGAATTATTCTGAACAGATGATCGATGGTCGGCGTGGACCCGTTGGGCCAGAGGGCCTGTTTCCACGCTGTATCTACAGTTGCTGCCTCACAGCGCCAGAGACCCGGGTTTGATCCTGACCTCGGATGCTGTCTGTACGGAGTTTGCACGTTCCCCCTGTGACCTGCGTTGGTTTTCCCCGGGAGCTCTGCTTTCCCTCCACACTCCAAAGATGTACAGGTTTGTGGGTTAATTGGCTTGGTAAAATTGTTCCCAGTGTGTGTAGGATAGTGTTAACGTGCAGGGATCACTGGTCGGTGCGGACTCGATGGGCCGAAGGGCTTATTAACACTATCCTACACTAGGGACATGTTTTACATTTACGCCAAGTCAGTTAACCTACAAAATTGTACGTCTTTGGAGTGTGGGAGGAAACTGAAGTCCTCGGAGAAAAAACCCAGGCATGTCACGGGGAGAACGTACAAACCCCATAGACGGGATCGAACCCGGATATCTGGCGCTGTAAGGCAGCAACTCTAGTGCTGTGCCACATGGTAGCTTTGCCTGGTCCCAACTGAACTGGGTAAGGATGGCAGGTTGTCTTGCCTGAAGGTCATTGGTGAAACAGATGAGTTTGTACAACATCTGTTAGTTTCATGCTTACTTTATTCCAGATTTATTTAATTTAGTTAACAGAATTGCAATTCCCAGTTGCCGTGGTGGGATTTAATCGTGCGTCTCCTGATCTGAAATTAAGACCTTTAAAAGTTCACAACACAACCTCACAGCCGTGCTATCTCATCTACAGCAATGAGCAAATTCCTAGCAGAAAACATAAAATACTGCAGTTTCTCCAGCACTTTTGCCTACCTTGTAGAAACAAGTTCCTTATGTATCCAACATTGGGGAGAAGGC